>NC_138348.1:2006656-2088418 GCF_046562875.1 Panthera onca
TGACCCCAGCCGAAGTCAGAAGTTGGACGCTCAACAGACTGAGCTACCCAGGCACCCCTTTGGCTGAGAGTTCGTGGGGTTTTTTTTAAATCATGTAGCACATTTATACTTAATGTAATTTCTAATAGATTTGGGTTGAGTTCTAATAGATTGGGTTGAGCAATGTATTTTGTGCTTTCCATTTGTGCTAAATTTTTAATGTTCCCTTTACTACACTTTTCATGCTTAGTTTGCTCCTTTGGTCGGATTGATGGTCATTTCTCGTTCTGCTCTTCCTTCTATTGGCTTTGAAGTTATATATTCTATTGTCATTCTTATAGATGTTAACCTAGGATATTTTAAATGGATCTATAGCAGGGCTAATTGCTACTTTTACCCACATCTGCAAAATAGGACATTAGAACACTTTTGATTCAATCATTCGCCTGCTGATTCATATTCTTTGTTGTCGTGTGTTTTAGTTCAGCCATGTTTATTTTTTAACCCAATGGTTCACAAATAACAGTGTTTTCCAATATCCATATGTATTTAAATTTACCCACCTATCTGTCTCTTCTGTCATTCATCATTTATTTTTCATCTCAGATCGTACATCTGGGATCACTTTTTACCACGTGAAGTATTTATGAGGATTTCCTTCAGTGAAAATCAGAATCTGCCAGATTTTATTTTATTTTTTAACGACTTCTTTTACTGTTGTTCTTAAAAAAAAATATTTCCACTGGGAAGAAAATTCTGGGCCCCCCGTTGCCAAAATGGTTTTCTCTCAGCACATTGAAAATATCATCCAACTAGTCTCTGGCTTCCGCGGTCAGTCTTGCGGACAAAGGTGAGGACGAGATCTTGCTCCTTGGAAGACAGAGCGTCTCTTCTCCGTGGCGTCCTCAAAGGTCACTGCTGTGGTTCTAGTGTTCTGCATTTTCACTGCAGTATCTTCGTGGGGTCTCTTCTGTTTGTCCGTCTTGGAATTCGGTGAGTTGCCTCAATGGTGTCTGGCATCCATTCTGGATTGCTCTCAGTCATTACGTCTTCAGATTCCATTAGACGTGCGCAGACCATCTCACTCCCCGTCATGCTTCTTACTGTCCCGTGTTCTAAAATCAGATTGTTTCCCTACACTGTTTTCTGGATAACGTCTTCCGATTCACCAACTATTTCTTCAACGGTGTCTAATCTGCTGTTAAACCCGTCCAATGAATCTTTCCAGTAATTTCCCGATTCTTTTTCTATTTATGCGAAACTTCTACGTGGCTCTTACGCATGCTTGATAGATCATGTTTATAATCTCTTTTTCTTCACTTGAACTTTTAAACTTTAAAAAATCTTGGAGTGTATCGAATATGGCCGTGTCGTATTTGGTTTCTCTTACTCCTCGTATCTAAAATCTTTGTGAGTCGGCTTCTCCAGTCTTTTTAATGTTTTTATTTTTTATTTTCTCCTTGCTGGTTCTCATTCATGGTGTTTCAGTCCCTTTGAGGGTTTTCTTCTTTTTAAGTCTTAGCTTCCTACATCGTAAAGTTGATCTGTGGGAATTTTTGAGGCCTAGGGGAGTTGAGGGTCTCGGTTCCGTGGAACCTCGGAAGCACTGAGGTTCCATGGTTACTTGTTCCTCTGCTATACATGTGGGAGTGCCGCCATCCTGGACTTTGAATTCTAGGCTCAAGTGCTCCAGCCCACCCAGGTAGTGTGCACTTGGGCCTCCAAGCTGAGTGTGGATGTGATGTCTCAGAGCAAATGCTATTCCACTCCCCTTAGCAGCAAGGCAACCTTCTTTACAGTCTTTTTGGGAAGTGGGTTATTTCTCATCGACCCTCACACTGAGCGTAGAATCCTTCGAAAGTCGACGTGTAGGGCCGGGCCGCGAGACTCCCCACCTGGGGCCGGCCCGGGCTTGGATGCCATCCATCACCGCTGGAGCTCATGTTTGCTTGGCTCATCAGGTACCTTCAGGGCAACTCTTGCCTCTGTGGGTTCTGCTGTCTGTACTTTCAGACTCTGACCTCCCTTGCTTCCCGGCGAGCTCATCAAGGCCAGTGAGTCTCGCTCCGACACGTGGTCAGACAAGCTCTCGTCCTCGTACAGGGGACAGAATCGGGATTTTGAAGATGGGGTTTTTCTGGGAAGCCTGGGCCTCACGCCTGCTGTGTCCCAGGTCCCTGTACCGCTTCCTGACTCTGCTGATTTCTGTTCCCCCGCGATCCTGGGAGCTGCTGGGCAGTGGTGATAAGTGCGGTTCGTGCCAGCCCCTGGGGTCTTAGTCATAAGTGGGTCTCATGCTGGAACCCCAGGGGGTCTGGGTTGGGCCACCAGCCTTCAGCAGGCTGGACGGAGAGGGACACACTCCTGCAGTCTCTCTTCCCCTCAGAGAGGAAGGAATCCCCACTGACTTGTACGGAGACCTCCTGGCCTAATTCAGCCTCCAAATCTCAGTCCTGTCCTATTTTCACGTTTAAAACAATAATAATAAGTAATAACGAGTGTTGCGCATTTAAAACAGAAGACAGAGACAGAATGTGATCCACAACACTTAGGACATTTACTGTCTGGCCGCTTTCAAGAACTTGGCTGACCCCAAGCCGAGGCCAGTGTTGTCCAATAGAAATCGAATCAGGAGCCACAGATATAACTTAAATTTTTCCAATAGCCATATTTTAAAGGTTTTTTTTTTTTAACGTTTATTCATTTTTGAGAAGCAGAGCACGAGCAGGGAAGGGGCAGAGAGAGAGAGGGAGACGCAGAGTCCGAAGCAGGCTCCTGGCTCTGAGCTGTCAGCACAGACGCCAACGCGGGGCTCGAACCCACAAACTGTGAGATCATGACCTGAGCCGAAGTCGGATGCTCTTGACCTGAGCCACCCGGGCGCCCCTCTAATAGCCATGTTTTAAGAGATAAAAAGAAACAGATTAAATTCATTGTAATAATTTTTTTATTTAACCCAATAGATTGAGAATGTTATCGCTTCAGTAGACAATAAATACAAAAACTTCCTGGGACGATCCACACTCTTCAAAAGCTGACGTCCGTTTCACGTTTACAATACCAACGGGGAAAGGGAAGAGGGTGTGTTTTCGTAAGAACTACGTGGTCTGCACTTAGACATAAAATGTACAGTTAAAAAGGAGATTGATTCTCCCACCTAAGTCATTCTAAGCGTAAAGTTTTCCAGTAGCTGAATCGGGGACCTGTGTTTAAACTTAAAGGTGAATGTGCTCAACTTAAATCCAAGTCAAATTCACTTCCCCCGTTTCGTGAGCCACCTTCAAGCACCGCCAAGTGGGGCTGAGGTGATTGGGCAAGGCCGCTCTGGTGCCTTCCCCCGGCATCCAACCCAGGCTGGACCCAGGGAGGGGCCCAGTGGACACCGACGTGCGGAGAGGGTGCCTGACGCGGGGCAGACGCGGGGCGGCGGGCAGGAGAGCGGCTTCTTAGAAGCTCTGACGCCCCCACAGGGGGCTTGTCTCTGCAGACCCCTCCTCGGCCCCCGTCGCACAGAACCTTCCCCGGATTCCCTCCCTCGAGCCCCCACGACCCACGCCTCTCTGCCCACCGTCTGCCTGGGATCCTGGTTCTTCCGCAGCCTCTGTCTCCCACCGGCCAGGCTTCCCCCCACTTCTGCTCTCAGGAGTCGGTCAGGAGCAGCGCTCACTGCGCGAGGCTGCGTTCCCAGGGTCCACGCTACCTTGGTTCCGTCCTGTCCCTCGCCAGCGGCTCAGGCTGGTCCCGTCAGGAAGTCAGGCAGGGGTGGGGGGCTCCAAGGACAACCCTGCCACCACCCCCTCCCCCCCCCCGCCTCTGGCCTTCCCCCGACACCGCTCTCTGTGCTGGTGAGCTGTTCTTGAGTGACGTGGCCGTAAATAGGCGAAGGCGTGGGCTCTGGCTGATCAAAGGGCCCCCTTCAGAAGCCTTCATTAGCTGCTATTCTGGGAACTGGTTATTTTAAGGTTAGTGTATTTTTTCTTTCCTGAGGAGCCGTCTTAGTGGATGGCGAGGTCCTGAGGTCTTGGCTCTTCAGTCAAACCACACAAGCCCTGTTTTGTCTGGGGTCTCAAAGATAAACCTGTAATGAAAGCGTCAGTTGGTGCTGAGTGCCACCGCCCCCATTCCTGGGCAGAGGTGGGCGGGCCTGCCGGGGAGTCCCCGGCCCCGCGAGCCCAGGAGACCGGGCACTCCGAGAGGGGCCGCGTGGGGCCCCGGGGAAGCCGGGCCCAGCATCCTCGCGGCCGGGGCAGCCCCCGCAGGCCGTGCCCGGAACCAGTCTCGGGAGGCTTCCTTCAGTAGAACAGCAGCTCTGGCCAGCGGTCTCCTGTGGCAAGATGCCCACCCCCAGCGGTGGCCGGGGGGGGCGGGGGGCACACACGGACGTCAGAATGTAAGAAGACGCAATACCCGGGCTGGCACGCACGCGGGGAGACGGACGCGCTCGTGCCTCGCTGGTGGGACGAGCTCCGGGACGGGGTCTAGCGGCGAGTGTGGACGTCAAAAAACACGTGCCCTGGGCTCTAACGTCTCCACTCCCACGATAGCAAAGCACGGGGGTGGGGCATGTACGGGGGGGGGCGCTGGCCGCACCCCGTCTGTAGGAGCGAGAAAGAGCCGCCCGCTTGGGGTTGGGGAGGAGCCCCAGGAGGGCAGCTTCCTGGGGAGTAGGGACCCCAAGCCGTCCAGAAGCGGGTAAGGAAAGCGTGCGGCCCAAGGTGGGCACGGGGAGGGCCGTGACGCGGGGACCGCGTGCCTTGGAGACACCTGGTTCTTGTTGGTCTCGGGTCGAGACGCCCCTCACTGTCCGTGCGTGCGTTCCCAGGTGCGACAGGGGCATCAGAGGCCAGGCAGCCGCCCTTCCCCGCCAGCCTCCTGCTCTGGCGCTTGGCCCTCGGTCAGCTGGGGCTGCTCTCCCACCAGGACCGCTCCCACCGGGACCGGCCCCTGCCCTGCGGTCACTCCCCCGGGGGCCCCTCTGCGGGGTTCTCAGCTCACCCAGCACCCTGTCTAGGGCTCGGGAAGGTCTGAGCCTCCTTCCCCTGTCCGTGCAAAGACGGGGGGTGCTGTCCGTGGGGGCCAGGCCCCTTCCCAGAAGTGACACACGCATCATTCCCCATTGGCGACCAATGGCATGGCCCCTCCCAGAGGGGTGTGGGGAGTGCAGTCCCAGCGGGACGGCCGGTTTCCAGCCGCGCGATGGGGGGAGCGGGGACCTTAGGAGCCGTCCGTGGGTCAGGACGTCTGTCTGGCCACATGCATCCAGAGACCGCAGACGCGCCCGGGAGGTAGGCCCGCCTACCCGAGCGTGGGGTGGCCTCCGCGTCTGCCGCGCTGCAGCAGCCAGCCACTGAGGGCGGTGACAGCACGTCCAGCCGGGCAGAGCCCTACAACAGCCCAGCGCCCGAGGGGCCTCCGTGCCGGGCTTGGTTCTGTGGGTCGGGTCCCCCCGGGGGAGAGGCCTGGGAGGAGCACCCGTGTCTGGCCATCCGTCCGTCCAGCACGGGCCGGCACCCAGCAGTCGTGCACGCTTGCCTGGAAGGGACAAGAGAGGGCGATGGGAGCGGCTGTGGTCAGCTATGGGGTCCACCCGCCGTCCGAGCCCTCCTCTCTTCGCCCTTGTCCCCGTGGTCTGGGTGACGGGGCCAGAGCAGGAATCCCTGCCTGAGGGGCTGAACCACACGCGTCAGGAGCCCCTGTGCTGAGGCCCGAGAAGTCAGCGACCCATCACGCCTGGGGGTACCGGGGTGGCCCAGCGGCAGAGAGGCCCAATCACCTCTGTGGGTCTGAGTTCCTGCGGGAAGTGATACAGTCCCACCCAGTCCAGAGAGTCTGTGTCCCTCATTGACACGAGAGCGTTGGTCAGGGGGCCTTTGAGGGACCTGTAGGTGTTCCAGACCTTTCCGTCCCATCAGAGGTGAGACCCTTAGGTCCCTGTGGCATCTAGAGGGGTTGGCCACCAAGAGGCCACGGATGTGGGATGGAAGTCAGAGCCACGGCTGGCCCAGAGCTGAGAGCTGGAGCCTCTAGCCGGGCGGACGCCCGGGGGCAGCCTGCTGGCCGGAGCGCGGTCCCGGGCCTCTCCACGTGCGAGGGCAGAGGCTGACCTCGTGGCTTGCCCTTTACCGCTGCCCAGCCCACTCCCTCCTGGCCAGCAGCAACAGGTGCCCCATGGTGACAGCCTCGCCGCTTACTGGCACCACCCGCTCGCCTTCCCAGGAGGGAGTGTGAGTGCCAGCTTTCGCAGCCTGTTTGTGGCCTGAGGGGCCCCACAGGGGCCTGAGAGGCTCTCCCTTGATGGGGTGGAAAGGCCTAGAATGTCTGCAGGTCCCTCGGAGCCACCTTCTGGCCCGGGGCCCGGGGCTGGGGCTATTTGGTGAATGGCAGTGATCCTGAAGATAGCACCCCACCCGGCAGTGGGCCCCCACCTCTGGGACCTTGAGCCGCTGTGGCTGAGCGGGGCCCGGGGGAGCCCGTGGGGAGACAGCCAGTGCTCCCCGCTCTCTGAGCCTCAGTGTCCCCTGTAACCAAGGCAGGGAGGTGGGAAGGAGAGAGGTGTGCGTGTGCGTTCGGGGCCACTCAAGCTGGCCTGGTATCCCGTGGCCCCCGACGCCCAGCAGGACCAGAGCCTGCCCAGAGGGTTGCCAACAGCTGGGCCCACAGGTGCCTCCAGGGCCGACCCTTTTCACCCAACTTATGGGCCCGGAGCCTTGTCCCTTCCTGAGGTCGTGCCTCAGTGGAGGCAGGGCCAGGATCTGGGCCCTGGGCATCGTGGCTCCCGTGCCCGTGTGTTCTCAGATTGCACACGTGTGGCTTCTAGGCCTCCCGCTCATACGTGGCTCCCAAGTGGCCTTCCTGTCGCCCCTTCCCATTTTACAGAAGACAAAACCCAGCCTTCCCTTTGCCTTTGTGCAGCCAACAGCTGGGTTCAAGCCCTGCCCCCTTGGCTCACTAGCCATGAGAACCCATGAGTCACATCGGGGCCTCAGTGACCCCATGAGTCACCGAGGGTGTTAGTAGTGCCACTGGGCCAAATGCCGTGGAGAATTCCCGAGCCGATCCACATCCAGGCCCGAGGGACCTCACATGCAAAGGCCCTGTGGCACGGGGAGATACAGCAAACTCCGGAACCAAGAGACCTACCTGGGTTTCTGACTGCAGAGCTCAGAAGGAGTCGCGAGGGTGGGCTGGCCACTGGGCCGGGGGTGGGGTTCAGGGACTAGTCGGGAAGTTCAAGCGCTGCCCTGACCACACTCGCTGCGTGGCCACGGACAGGCCTTCCAAGCCTGAGCCTCAGTTTCGCCAGCCGCACCGTGGCCTCCCGCTTCTCGTGCCTTCGACAGCCCCAGAGAATTGTTCTTCCCGCCCCCTCCCTGCACCCCCCCGCGCCTCCCTTCCCCTTTCCTGGGCGTTTCCCTTTCGGTCTGCCCAGAGACGATACCCCCCCCCCCCACCCCCGCCCGGCTAGGCCTCCCTGAATGACTCTATTTATAGGCTGCAAATACTGGCCAGAAAGGAAATTTACATTTTTTGAAAAATGTAGCTCAAGTCCCTGTGAACTTGTGTGGGTCGACCGAGAGACGCAGGAGCCCAGAATGGCGGCAGGCGAGGGCGCGTGCCCGGCGGGCGTGCACAGCACCCTGGCCGTGGGTCCTCCGCGGTGCGCAAAGGCCGGTGCGCGATCGGCGGCCTGGACCGGGAGAGCCGCAGCGGGCAGGCCGGCTGCGGGGGCCCAGGCATGAGGGCGGCCCGGAGCCTTGTCTTTGAGGCGAACCCTGCCCAGCCGCCTTGGCCGACCTCAGGAAAACATGTATTTTGATCAAAATGGGCCCTTTTTTCAACTTGTCACCCTGCGGGTCAGGGCACGGCCCGCCCCCGGCCAGTCCTGCATATTAAGCAGTGGCTTGGTCACCTCCAAAAATAGACGTCCCGGCCCCGAGGCCCAGGCCCCGGCCGAGCGGCCCCCCGAAGGTGGGCGGCGGGGAGCCCGTGGCCCGGCCACGCGGGGGGCCGCCTCCCCCGGGGTCCCCAGAGCCAGGCCAGGGACAGGATCCGAACGTCCGTCCGGGAGCCTCCGGGGCTGGGAACGGGGTGGCGGCCTCGGCGGCCCGGGCCCGACGTGGGGGGAGGGGGGGGGGGCCCGTGGCGCGTGGCAGGTGGATGCCGGCAGGTCCCCGCCCGCAAAGCCGCGGGCGGCCCCCACCCTGCCCGGGGCCTCCAGGTCCGCAGGCCGGGGACCGTCCTCCTCCCGGGCCGCCCGCGTCCACAAAATGGCTGACGCCGTCGTCCGGGCTGGGGCGGCGCGCGCAGGGGAGTCGCCGTGCGGACCTGCTGTTTATTTTGCCGAGCGCGCGGCCTTCTCGTTGCCCGGGTTCCGAGCGCTCCAGAGGCAGATGGAAATTTTTGTGGATTGAACACGGAGCTGAGGCGCGCTGGGCTGTTTGGGTTGGCAGCGGGCTCCCTCCCCACCCCGTCCCTCATCCGCTGCCCCCGCCCTCGTCACCGGAGCGTCCATTCATGCCTCCGCTCGGGGTGCCCTCCCTTGCTCCCCCCGGGGGCCGGGCGGGGGCTGGCCCTGCTGGCCCAGAGGAGGTAGCCTCGGACCCCTCCCCAAGTTTGGGAGAGGCCGCAGGACGAAGGGAGACGGAGTGGGACGGCCCGCTCCTTGGGGCCCTTTGCAGGCCGGGGCCCCCTCTGACCTCCGGATCCTCGTCTGTGAAACGGGAGCCATTGTACAGACAAGGCAAGCAGTGTGTGGGGCGTGCCTGTGGGTGCAGCTCCAGGAAAACGCTCGGGACACGAGGCCCGTCACAGGTCCTGCTCGCAGGCAGGCCCACAGGCACCGGGGGAGCGTGAGGGGCGCGCCCTCCCACTCAGAAGAAGCCCTCTGTGTCTCGGCAGGACTGGAGGGTCCGCCGGTCTGCGGGAGACGTCTCTAGGGGCAGGGGAGCAAGGCCTGTGGATATCTGCGGGGATAATGTCCCGGGCAGAGGGCACAGCCGGTGCAAAGGCCCTGAGGCGGGGCCGGGCCGGGCTCACGTGAGCGGCGGGCAGGCGGCAGCGTGGCGGGAGCCACGGGCTGAGGAGGAGCCTGCAGGTCAGGGGCAGACAGGTAGAGGGCCGGGCAGAGCATCAGGCCTGGTGAGCCACCGGAAGCTGGAGGCTTCGCTGGACAGAGGTGGGGTCTTCAGGGCCGAGGAGGGCAGAGATCTGACCGCGCCACTCTGGCAGGTTGAGAACAGACGGAAGGCAGGGAGGTATGGCCGCAGGGGGGACCTCGCGGGGCCGGCGTGTACCCCTCCTGCCCGTCCCCCGTGCCCACTGCCCCCACCCCCACCCCGCGACGCGGGCTGGTCAGCGTGCACAGCCCCACTCTGTTCCCAGCCGGCCAGGAGCCACAGGTCAGGCCTCTCACATAAAGAGCCATCTGTGTGGGCAGAGAGGTGGCCGGCCAGCCTGCCGCCCGCACAGGGACACTCGATCCAGCGGGGCCTCCCCGGAGGGGCCTGTGGACACCCTGTTGGACCAGCGGCACCCACCCCCCTGGCAGAAGATCCTCAGGGTGCCGTGAGGCCCTGGCCCGAGGTACTGACATCCGGGCGACCCCTGTCACCTGGCCACTATGGGCCCCAACATCCAGAGCCATGGGGCCCGGCAGGGTGTCTGTGGTCCCGTCCTGGGTGGGGTCTCGGCTTTGCGGCTTCATGACACCACCTTTTTATAAGAGGGGTCGTGTCCCACATACCCATAGGGTGGAAACTGCGTTGGCAGGGACCTGAGAGTCTCGTCTCAACCCCATACCTTCTCCAGATCCCATGGGTGTCCTAGAAATTGAGGCCCCTCTGGTCTCGGCAGAGGGACCACAAGTCACGGGAGCGGAAAGCAAAGCGACCAGGAAAGGGTCCCCCTGAAGAACTGCCCGCGTGCGCACAAGCATTCAGTCATCTTATGTCCGTTGAGTACCAGCCACACGCGGGGGTCGCCCCAGGAATGGGACGGGCTGGTCTCTCTCCCTCGGAACACACGGTCCGAGAGGCGGGACAGGGGATGCACCCAGTGACCCGTAACTCCCTATTTCCCAGTATGGAAAAGAGGGTGCACGGGGTGGGCGGGGGCCTGGGGCCAGCCGGGAAGGAATGAGGCGGAGGCTGTCGCGGGGTGGAGGAGTATCCGGGTCAGCAGCCTGTGCAAAGGCCCTGGGGCACAGGCAGAAGGGGGGGCAAAGCCATCTGAGGCTGAGAGCAGGCAAGTGAGACAGTTCTGCGGCCGCCACCCTGTCCCGTGCCTGTCCCTTCCAGGCTCCTCTCTCCTGGTAGGTGGAAACAGGGAAGCCCACGGATCGCTGTCCTTTGAGGACAAAAAGATGCCCATGGGCGGGCAGAAGGCCCTGGGAGGATGTGGCTCATCACACCCTGCAAAGTCGCAGAGGGCAGGAGGGCAGGGCCAGGCAGGTCCCAGGCAGGTCCCAGGATGCGCGTTTACGGTCACTCCCGGTTCCCGAGTCCGCTCAGCTCACCGGCACGCAAGTCAGCTTACCGTTCTCTGCCTCGGTCTCCCTGCCTCGTCTCCCTGCCCCGTGGGTGCTGCGTGGGCCGGGCAAAAGCACCCGGAACAGCTGGGGAGGCTCCGTGTCCTTCCCAGCAGGGAGGTCCTGCCATTCCTGGGCTTGCAGCTGTCAGGGGGCACCCCTGTCTGGGGACCCCACCCGCAAGGCCACGGGGGAGCAGGTGACCTGGCTTCTCTGTCCCACCCCAACCCCCTCCGTTCCTAAGACTGGAGCGGTGCCCCCAAACAGCCTGCCCGCGCCCCCCACCCAGGGCCGGCCGGAGCTAACGGAACGGTGACCTGTGGGCACGGGTGGGCACCACTGAACTGCTTTCTGTGCCAGGCCGTCTCCCTCCCTGCCTCAGGCAGACCCTTGGTCGCCACCCCTGTGCTCACCTGCCATCCAGAGTCCGTCTCGTCCCCTCCCCGCTCCTGCTGGCTCCAGGCTTTCCGTTACCTCAGCACAGCGACGCCCGGCAACCCCCCACCCGCCAGCCCCAGAGCCCCTTTGCGAGGAAAACCAGCTTGTTTTTCAGCCCCGTAAACCTGGCGGGAGCCGCACGGCCCCCTGCCTCAGTGCTGGGACCCCTGTCATGGGCACACGGAGGCCCAGGGCAGCAGGGAGGCCCCTCGGGTTCCCCCACAGAGCCAGACGCTGTGGGCTGTTCTCCTGTTGAGGGCCTGTCCTTGTCCCCACGCAAGCCCGTTGCTACACGGTCCCTGCCCGCAGCACCCGACAGGTGTGATGGTAGCAGGACGTCGGGCAGGTGCTGACACAGCTGACTTTCATCCGGTCACGGCTGGTTTCTGTGCAGAGGGAGCCTGTGCCTGTCCCGGACCTCGCCCTAAAGGGCCGTTGAGGTCAAGCCGGACCCACAGGAGAGAGTGCCACCCGTGGCTGGGGGCACAGCATCCTGGGACTTATGAGGACTGTGCCCACAGCCCTGAGACAGGCAGTGCCAGTCAGGAGGCCCTGCGAGGAAGAGGACGGAGCCGGAAGCCGGGTACCTCCCTAGTGACGTCCCCCTTCACCTGTGTCCCCGTCCCCCACTGGCAGGCAGGGGGCAGAGCATGCTCCACTCCGGGGGCCATCTTCCCTGGGCTTCCCTGACATCCGACGCCAGCTCCTGCCTTCTGTGTCCCCCAAAGCCCCCCAGAGCACCCAGGGCCGCCCGCCCCCCTCAGCCCTCACTCCGGGTCCCCGGCATCCTCCCCTGTGCACATCTGACCCCCCTTGGCCGTGTCTCGAAGGCTCTCCTCTCCTCTGTGGGGCTCAGCTCCATATCCTCCTCGGCCCCCCTCCATGCTTCCCCTGCTCCAGCCCCGTTCCTGGGCCGTGGGACCCTTTCACACCCAGCCTCTGCCTGTGCTGTGCCCCATCCCAGACCGCCTCTGTGGGCGCGCACGGCGCGAATGACAGGGGGCAGGGGGAGGGGGACACAGACACCCAAAGGGGCTGGGGCACGTGCCCTGCCCACCCTCCGTCTTTCCTACTTCCGTCAGAAAGGGTCCTGGAGAAGGTTCCTCAGTCCCACCTGCAGGCCAGACAACCTGGGGACGGGCCAGTCCCCAGCGCCCACCCGGCCCCGATGCCAGCCAGGGTCACCTTAAAAATAGCCTTGGGGTGGGGGGGTCTGCGGTGGCAGGCGACCCTTTCGGACTAATTTATTGGTGACGGCAAAATGACGCCGAGTTCCGAAAGAAAGAAAGAAAGAAAGAAAGAAAGAAAGAAAGAAAGAAAGAGAGAAAGAGAGAGACCCGCTCTATTTCCTCATTAACATAATTGCAAACAGAACGAATCTTTCTTGATTTCATGTAAACAACAGCTTGAAATAGTTTATAATCCTTGCAGGTATCATATTAAGTTCTTACTTATGGTCTGGAAATTAATTAGCCTTGCAGCAAGACAAATGTGAGAACTGTGCATTTTTGACAAGAAAATTAAGCAGCTATTGGGGAAAATGTAACTTAATCGTCACAGAGAAAATTGTTTGTAAATTGGTCGCGTTGTCTGAACTCTCGCCTCTGTGGCCGCCGGGGGCTGGGTGAGCGTGCGAGCTTGCGTTTGCCTAATCTGGGGCCGGTTTGGGCGATTATTGGGGTGGCGGTAGGGGGAGGGATCAGAGGGACCGAGAGCGGGGCAGGGACGAGGAGAGGAGGGAGGGAGGAGGAGACCCATATGAAGGAGGCCCATGGCGGAGGAGGGCCAGGAGACGGGACGCAGCGATCGGGGGACCACCCTTCCCTGACCTCACAGCCTATACTGGGACCTAAGGGAAGGAGGAAGCAGAGCCCTCAGGTAACTGGGAGGAGGGCTCCACGCAGAGGGCAGTATGACCAAAGGTCCTGGGGCAGGGCTGAGTCTGGGACAGACAGGAGGCCGAGGGGGCTGCAGCAAAGCGAGAGAGGGGCCGTGCAGGAGAGAAGCCCTCAGACAAGGGGTGGTTGCCGGGAGCCTTGTGTGCGAAGGTTCAGGTGCCCTGCCCAAGGCGGCTGGAGGGCAAGTTAGGAGGGAGGAGTGCGACCAGTGCTCAGCGGCCATCTTTGGCCCAGCAAGGTGGCAAGGAGGGGTCGCGGTGGACGTGCCCACTGCCCCCCCCCCCCCCGCACTGCCTATGGTGGAGGCTGGTGGGGCAGGCAGGTGCAGGGCGAGGGCTGCTGGAACCAACACCCTGCTTAGCATTCGTGCAACGAGGCACGTTGCACGGCTTCTGTGTGCCTCAGTTTCCTGAGCCCTGACGTGGGGGACGGACGGGAACAGCCACCAGGCTGTTTGGGGATTGGGGATGTGCCGTGTCGCACACCCAGAGCCGGCACGTAGCGCTCCCCAGGGAGGACGGGCGAGCGCGGTTTTCCAGGTTACGGAGTCATTCGGCTGCGGTGGGCAGCAGAGAATGGGCGGAGGCAGAACAGGAGGAGAGGGTGGCTCGGCCGGTGCTCACGAGACTCTGGCCGTGGGACCAGTCCCAAGGGGTAGAGGACAGAATCGCACAGCCCGGTCTGGCCACCCGCTCTGGAGAATGTTCCGGAAGGGGTGGGGAAGGCGGGCGATCAGCAAGCCGCCCAGGGTGGGCCCTGGGAGTGGGGATGGGGAGGTGTGCAGGGTGCCAGAGATGCTGAGAGGTGAAAGCAACGGCATCTGGTGAAGGGAGGGGATGGGCTGGGTGGTGGCTCCGTGGCCATGCCAGTGGCCGAGACGGGGTGGCCCCGTGCAGGACTCCGGAGGCATACGAGCCCTTCCACTGCAGCAGGACGCCCCCAAAAGTCTCGCGGTGGAGGCAGGTCAGGTGGGTGCCCGGCGTGCCTTCAGGGGCCCCCACCCCCGCGTCCCCTCTTGCTGACTTAACAGATGCCACAAACGGGCCGCCTAAACCGTGAACGCGCATCTTTCACAGCCCCGGAGACTGGAAGTCCAAGGTCAAGGCTGCGGCAGGGCCAGCTTCCGGGGAAGGTTCTTCCTGGCTTGTGGAAGGCCACCGTCTGACTGTCCTCTCGTGGCCTCCCCAGGGCACTGAGAGCTCTGGGACCTCCTCCCACGAGGGCGTTAATGCTGTCAGATCGGGGACCCCCTGTGACCTCTCTTCGCCTCAGTGTCTTCCTCAAGGCTCATCCCCAAATACAGTCACAGGGGTTACGGATCCAGCACGTGGACTTGGGGGGCGCGGTCCGGTCCATAACACCCGTCCGCCGCCCGAGGGCCCGAGGGGGAGCCTGGGGTCACCCCCGGCTCCTCCCCTCCCCCTCCCACAAGCGAAGTGTAGGGGCACCAAGCAGGAAGCTAGAGAGGGAGAGAGCCCTTGCCTCTCAGGGCCGCACCCATTGGCCAGGTCAGGGCAGCGCAGCGCAGCCCCTCTGCACGGTGAGGGGACCCGGGTCCGTGGGGCTCCTCGTGACCGCCACCTCCCCCAGCAGCACGGGCCCCGGGCCCCACGCGGGTAACAGAGGAGCCCGCGGCAGGGTGCAGGCCCTGGTTCTGCCTCGGTGGTCAGGAAGCGGGCGGCTTCGGGGTCGGGCGTCGGACCCCGACCTACTGCGTACGAGCCGCGGGGCCTCGGGCCCGGCTGGCCTCCCTGAGCCCGCTCGTCCTCGCTGGAGATCCAGGATGGCCCCACCCCCCCGCCCCGCTGCCCTGAGGTCTGCGTGCTGACCGTGCGGGGACCACGAGAGCCGCTGGGAACGTGCTGGGCACACAAAGCCTGTCGCGTAGCCTGGACAGGGCACACCAGTGCCGTGTAAACTCTGAAGCGAAGGTGTGCGTGGCACTGCCCCGCTCCAGACCCTGAAATGCCAGAGCCACCCAGCTGCCCACGCCCTGCCGTGTCAAAGCCTACAGGCCACTCTGCCGAGCCACTGAGGGTCCCCTGCTGCCCACGCAGCCCACACATCCTTCCCGTTGGGGAGGAAGCTCAGGCTTTGCAAGGAAGGAATGCCACACGAGGCCACCCCAAACAGCACAGACGTCCCGTGTCCTACCTACTTTCACACCAGCACGGGCCCGACCTCCGCCCCTCTCGGGGAGGGGTGGGGCAGAGCCCCCAGAGCCCTGTTCAGCACTGGGGCCTGGGCACGGGGTGGGGGGGGGGGTGTCTTAGCTCTCAGCTCCTCCTTCCTGCCATCTCCAGACCCCCAGACAGGCCCAGGGGTAGCCTGGTGACATGGACAGTTCATGCCCCTGCTCTGAGCCTCCATTTTCCCACCTGTACGATGGGGATGATGAGAGGCCCCAACTCAGAAGAAGCAGGAGATTGAGGAGGAATTCCTCTGTAGGGCGGGCTCCCTCGGGGAGGGTTTTTGCCATTACTGCCACAAGGGAGGAGTTCAGCTGGGACTGGGGATTGGCCCTGTGACCAGGGACCCACGAGGTCAGCTAAACCACTCCCTGGCCATGGAGAAGGCTGTGTGGAACCTTCTAGACTGCCTAGTCTGCTGAGGGGGAGGACAGCAAGACAGTAGACTCAGATCCTGGCCCTTTCCCTGTCCCTGGCCAGTGGGACTAGGGACACAGCGCAGCCTCCCAGACCGCGTCAATACCGACCATCATCTCGAGGGGCCGGCCCTGGAATGTGCTCCCCCTTGGACGCTGGTGGCCTCTTGATGGACCCCCTAAGACCCGTTCGTTAATCCCGCCAGAGACCCCGGCCACGGCAGAGCAGGGTCACAGTTTACCCCGGCCTCACCACCCCTTCAGGGCTCGGGGCTCAGCTCGGTGCTCTCTCTTTCAGGCCTCCACGGTGGCTCTGGTGGCCACTCCCGTAGGGCAGCCCTATGCCCCCAGAGTCCCCAGGAAGTGAGGACAGGCCTGGCAGAAGCTACTTCACCCGGCCAGCCCCCCACCTGGCACTTTGCAGAGGACAGAGGGCACCGGGCACCTCCTGCATGGCCACGTTGGAGGCTCCGGGTCCAGGAAGTCGGGGATCACAGAGGGAGGGGGGCAGGGAGGGGGTCGACACCACGGGCTGGAAACGGCAAAGCCACTGCCAGTCCCCCAGCGCTTCATGCCCTAGGCCAGGGAGCCACCGTCACCCAAGCCCACGCCCTTGGGCCCGGGCAGCAGGGCCGGGGGGTCCCCAGCCATCCCAGCAGTCCCTCAGCATTGCCTGTGTCAGCCAGGCTGCCCGTGGATGCGACCGGCGGGTGGGTTAGGCCGCGCTCTGGGCTCGTCTGCTCCATGAAACGACCCCTGGGCCCCCCCCCCCCCCACCATGAGACCCCCGGGACAAGGCCTGCCCCGGCCACTCCCCACGAGCAGAAGACAGGCAGGCAGCGCAAATCCCAGCGTCAGCCAGGCACTGGGGCACCTGCCAGTGTGGCACCCGTAAACCTGGAGGGTAAGAAGGCCGGGGGGCCCGGCAGCTCAGGACCCCAGCCAGGGCCCCGCACTGGACACACCCAGGGACCAGCGTGGCCTTGCAGGAGGATTCTGGGCTTGTCTGAGCTGATCGCAGAGAAATGAACGGTGTCTGCGAGTCCAACAGGGCCTCCGAGGGGCCGCGTTCGCCTGCACGGAGCTAGGGCTTGGCGAGGGAAAAATGCTCCCGGCCAAGGGTCAGCCCCAGCCAAGGCAGGGATGGGCCGGGGTGGGAGCCTGGCCTGAAAGCCCTGAAGGCAGGGCGGGGAGAGGAGAGCCCAACTGTGTGCTCGGGGGGTTGTCTGAGGAGGTCTTGGGGCGCAGATAAAAATATGTCCCCGAGCCAGAGTGGGGGGGACGCTGTCCCCCCTACCCTGGAGGATGCACCTACGTCCCCGGGAACTCTTGAGGTGTCCCGTGCTGTGGTTGGGATCCAGAGCTGGTGTGCCACCTGACCTCACCCCTGCAGGCGTGCTGATCCCGGGCAGGGCTGGGGAGGGGGTGGGTGTGCTGGGGGAGGGTCTGCGCGCCGGGTTCGGGGAGGGGTTTCAGAGCAGCCTGCCTGGGCCTGTGCCCTCTGGAGCTCTGCTGCCGGCCCCTTCCTCCCTGCCTGCTCCAGCCTGCCCAGAACGCAGCTCGGGGGCCGGTGCCCGCCCGCAGCCTGCCCCCCAAATGCCCGGGGCTGCCACCTGCCCAGGCCTGCCCGGGGAACTCCCAGGGCCCTTCTTTCTCCTGTCCTCTAGGCCGTGGTCCCCGCTCCTCTCCTGGCCTCTCTCATGCCCTCTGGCCCCCAGCCCAGCCCCACCAGCTCCCACCCTGCCGGCTGCCTTGTCGTGTGCCCGCTGGCCGCTCTGTGCCCCACGCTGCCTGCCAGTCCCACAGCCCCAACGTCAGTGGAGTTCAGCCCAGCCCAGGAGGTGGAGCCACCTTGGGTCACCTCTGCAGCCACCTGGCGGGTCCCGTTCATGCCCAGCCCGGAGAAGTGCATGGCGGTAGCTCGTGGAGCTGGGCAGGGCCACCGGGCTGTGCAGAGGGGGCCGGTGTCGTGCCCTCCGTGGGAGTGCGTGTGCTCTCGAGTGTGAAAAGAACCAGGAGCTGTTTCCGCATCTTAAATTCGAGGTGTGTCAGGGGGGTCACACGGTCCTCCAGGAATGCCGGTGGCCAGTTAGAGGGTAACGGGGGGTGGGGAGTGCCCTGTTCCCAGCACGCCTAGCGTGTTTCGGGGGGGGGGGGGGGGGGAACAACCAGCACTTGGGGTTTGTCTTCCCAGTGCCGAGGGACAGGCCACCGTCTGACATGTGCACGGCTCGTAGGCGTGAAAGACCAGCCCCGTGGTCCACACCCCAGCGCGTGCTGCCTCCCGTGCGGCGGGCGCCGCTGGCCTTACGCGTGTTTGAGGAGGCGGAGGCCTGGGCGCACAGCCTCAAGGCTCGGGAGGGACTCGTCTCCAACCCACTGCCCATCCCCCGGGACCCAGGATAACGTTTCTGGTAGGGGAGAGGCAGGAGCATCACAAACCAGATAGTACGTCGAGAGCACCAGCCGTGTAGGGGGAGAGTCAAGCTAATGTGTCCAGCTTACAGACACTGTAGGTGTAGGGCCATGGGTGTCACGTCGAAACCATTTAAAAGGCACAACCAGGAAGGGTGTGTGAGTAGCCAGCCCGCAGGCAGCGGGCAGAGGTGACCTCCACCTCGGTGGCTCAGGCTGAGCCAGCCTCTGCGGCAGGGCTGAGAGCTGGAAACGGGGAGCGGGGCTGCAGTCTCACGAGGCCCCCTCCCCGCCAGGTGGCGGGCCAGGGAGAAAACCGCAGGTGACAATGGAGAGAGACACTCCTTAGTAGAAAGGCACTAAGGGTGGGCAAGGAGCTGGAAAGACAGTTCACAAAAGAAGGGTCACAGAGACTGAAAAGATGCCTCACCCCTTCTGTCCTCAGAGACAGGGCTGGTCAGCCACGGCCCAGGGGTCTGATCTGGCCCTCAGCCTGTTCCTGTAAATAAAGTTTTATTAGAACACAGCCACGCCCACTCGCGTAGGATGGATGTCTGACCGCCCTCACATTGCAGTGGCAGAGTTGAGGGGTTGTAACAGAGACCACCCGGACCTCGACGCCTAAAATATCTACCCCCTGACCCTTTACAGAGAAATTTGCAAACCCTTGTCCTAAGAACTTAGATGGAGAGATACAAGACTGGATGTAAATCCTGTGCTGGCAACGCAGGGATGAAATGGGCCTGGAAACTGGTCTCCCCTTCCAGAAAGTGCCTCGAGGAAATGTGTCAAGACCATGAAAACCTGCTCCTCTCCCTGTGGCCCTTTGGTCCCCCTTCCAGCAATCTACCCTGAAGAATGAACCAGAGGTGCCCCAAAGAGTAACGTGCAAACCAGCTAATGGCAGTCTTAGTTTTAACAGTGAGAAATTAGACACAGACAGCACGGCCAACATTTGAGCACCGGGGATCGTTATGGAGCTTCTAGTGACCTGGGAAAATGCCTAGTGTACGAGGTGACTCGGAGATGGACGGGGAGCAGCGTGATCCGAGCGGGCGAGGACGTGTGTGTGTGTGTGTGTGTGTGTGTGTGTGTGTGTAGAAAACAGCGCCTTACAGAAAAGCGGGCTGTTCCCGCTGTCTGTCTCTGGAGGGTGGGCTCCCAGATGCACGCATGAAGAGCTTTTCCTGTACTTTCCAAAATTTTGTCCTGAGCCGTTTTGGTTTCAATGAGTGGGAAACAGTGAGCAATAAATGTGGAGGGGAGGAGGCTTTGAGGGGCTCCCCTGCAGAAGCGCCTTGTCTGGGAGCGGCGGGGGGGACCGCAAGCTGGACTGTGGGACCGGGCACCCGCTCGGGCCACACCCAGGTTGGGCCAACAGGCCGGGCCCGGGGACCTCTCTGCTCTGCTCGCTGAGAGCCATTGGGGTCACCTGGGGCCTTGTATAGGTGGGGCGGGCACCTTCCCGGGCTCGCCCGCCCGACCTGCTCCCCACCTGCCAGCCGCGTGCCCCAGCCCACTGCCTCCACGGGGCGGCCATCATCAGGTGGCTGCCGTGAGGACATCGAGGCTCAGGTCCCCTTTTGAGGTGACTCCCCCGACTGGGGGTCTGTGTAGTGGGTGGGACCCACCCCTGCGGCCCCAGAGACTGACACCCTCCCCTGAAGTAGGGCCGGGCCCCTGCCCCAAACCCCCCCCAGGCCTCAGGTGCCTCCAGCCTCCGTACTGGTCCCCCGTTTCGATGGGGCAAGGGGCCCAGGGCCAGAGGGACAGAGCCGAGTGGCCGCTCGGGGCGGGCGCGGGAGAGTCTCGGCTCTTTCCAAAGGCGCCAACATTTCCTTGTCACAAAATGAAGTCAATGGGACAGTTAAGGGCGGGGGGGGGGGGGACAGATTTTAAATTGCCGCTTTAAGCCATTTGGAAGTCTGCTAATTATTCTCTTGGGGAAAGAAATGCAGGTTCATTATTATAATGAGCTTTGGGCAAAATATTTCATCAAATGTGACACTGCAGTGGCTCCTGAAGACAGTGGCCTCCCTCTGAAAGGCCTCCTGCCCGCCTCGCAGCTAATTGGCCCGGGGTCTGCCTGGCCCTGTGCTGTTTGTGTGCTGTTTTAATTCGCTTATGAAAAGCCCCCGCTTTGATGTCCGGGACCAGATAAGGACGTCGGCGGGGACCGGCGCAGGGAGTGGGTCTGCCCGCGAGGCCTCCCCGCCGCCCGCTCTGGGCCCCAGGCCAAGGCGATGTCATGAGGTAGCTGCACAAACAGTCCTGCCTGAAAAAATATGCTTTTGTTTCACTAATAAATCTCTCCTTGGAACACTCCCCGCGGGCCCGCGGCTCTCCTTGGGCCGGCCACTGCCTGGCGGGGCCTCCCTGCTCGGCACCGGGCACGGGGGGTCCTGTGCCTCGAGGTAGGCACCACGCGGTCCAGCGTGGCCCAGACCCGGCCGCCCCACCCCTCCCTCCCCTGCCCTCTTCCCCGACCTCCCCACATGCTGGCCTCAGTGACCTCTCTCCGCCCCCTTTCCCTGCCTCCGAGCTTGGTCCTCAGGGGGCGCCCAGCTGGGGTGGGGGTAACCAGTCTGCAGCTCACATCTCGGGCCGCGGGCGGACAGACCACCCCCACCATCCCGCCCGGCTCTGTCTCTGTGCGACCGCCTGCCTTCCGTAGGCCTGGGGGACGGCGGCCCTGCCGTCGGGAGCCCAGAAGGCAGCTCAGCCTGGCCTGCCCAGGGCCTGTCCGGGGTCACAGCATCCACAGCATCCTGTGCGGGAGGCGCCGGCTCCGCTCCAGAGCTATCTTGGCCAGGACGGGGGACTGAGGCCGGCACCCTGCCCATCCCAGGCAGACCCCGGGAGCCGGCAGCCGAGGGATATACGGGGTGGTCCGGCCCACGCGGAGGGACAGGCAGATGGCGTGGCACCCCTGGGCCCGGCTCTGTCCCCCTGCCGTCACCCCCTCCTTGCTCCTCTGTCCCCTCTCAGGAGCCTGCCTTAACCCTGACTCTCTGCCCGGCCGCCACCCACTTCTCTCCTTCCCCGCCTCACCTCTGCCCCAGCCCCCCATCTCCCCTGTCGCCCTCCAGAAGCCCCCCTTCCCTTGCCTCACCAGCTCCCCACAGCCCCTGTGGTCTCTCCTGTCAGTGACAGGAGTAGCACTGACAGCAGGGAAAGCTGAGCTCGGACCCTTGCCTTCCCACTTCCTGGCTGTGCCACCCCAGGCACCCCTCCCGGCCCCTGGGAGGCTCGCTTTCTGCGTCCGTAAGGAGGAGTCAGGGACACTAACTCTGGGCCCCTGGCCAGGATCACCTGGAGCCCTGTCTGTTGAGCACCTGGCCTGGCGCCCGGCGCGTGGCAAGGTGGAAGTTCTTGGTCCCCACCCCCTCTTGTGGGCACCACTGTGGGCACTGCTGTGGGTTTGTCTTCCCCGCCCACTGCCAAGCACCAGACGGGGATTTGACACCATCTGCCCGGGGCACCGAGAGCCCGGTGGGCTGCGGCTCGAAGTAAATGCCACCGGGCTGACCCCGCGTCCACTCCCCACAGCACCCGCCCGAGCTCCTACCATGTCCCAGACAGCGGGCGTGTACTGGGGGTGCCGCAGGGACAAGATAGCGCTGCCGGCATTATGGCGCTGGCCCCGATCAAAAGTACACCGTGTAATCGCAGACCTGGACGGTGGCCGTGCAGGAGCAGAGCGGCGCACTGTGACAGAGGGGACCCGAGGGCGAGGGAAGACCTCCGAAGGAGGGGTATCTGAAAATAGCCCTCAGGGTGCTATTAATAGGCTTTGGTGCAGAGCTGTCCAGAGGAGAAAACAAACAGAGGACTCTGATTTCTCCATAGATGGCTGTCATTAATGCTTTTCAGTGGAAGTGTTTAGATAGATGTTTTCGTTCTGCTTGAACTTCTAGAAAACTCAAGCAGTACAGAAAGGTTGGAAAACAAAAGTAAAAGCCTCCAGGGCTTCCCTTCTCTCCCTAGGGATCTCCCTTATTATCCCAGAAATACCCATCTTTAATGTGAGAACATTCTGGACATTGCATTGCTTGTTGCACGGAAAAAAGGACGAGTGGATAGACAGGCGGATAAGTGAAGAGATAAATGGGGTTGTGGGATGGGTGGACGGATAGGTTACTGAGTGGGTGGGTGGCTGAGTGGATGGATGGATGGATGGATGGATGGATGGATGACTGGATGGATGGGTGGATGACTGAGTGGGTGGGTGGCTGGCTGGGTGGATGGATGGATGGATGGGTGGGTGGGTGGGTGGGTGGAAGGATGGATGGATCAATGAATGGATGAATGACTAAGTGGATGGATGGGTGGATGAGTGAGTGGCTGGGTGGGTGGATGGATGGGTGGATGAGTGGCTGGGTGGGTGGGTGGGTGGATGGATGGATGGATGGATGGATGGATGGATGGATTAATGGATGGTTGGACAGATGGGTGAGTGGATGGATGGGTGGATGGATGGATGGATAGATGGGTGGGTGGAAGGATGGATGGATGGATGGATGGATGAATGGATGGATGAGTGGGTGTATGGATGGATGGATGAATGACTGAGTGGATGGATGGGTAGATGAGTGGCTAGCAGATGGATGGATGGATGGATGGATGGATGGATGAATGGACGGACAGACAGATGGATGGACAAATAAACAGACATACCACCAGAAATTATTATTAATATGATAAGGCTACTTTAGACTTATTAATTTTTCTTAACAAAAAAAAGTGAAACAAAAAATGTTGAATTTAGATAACATTTCTTCACCAAAGGAGAAGTTCATTTCTAAATGTCACTTTCAGGTTCAGGGGGAGAAAATATTGTGAAATTGGGAAGTTGGGGTCATTGTGGGTTTTCGCGGTCTTCTTTCAACTTCATGTGGCACTGAATGGTGCCGCAATCCTGCCCACCCTCCTTTCTGCCTCCCAGTAAGAGTTAGTCCTGTTGGTGCTGTTGTTCTGATGTTGGCCAGGCCTCTAGCATGTGCATGCAGACCGGAGGCCCTATTTCCCGTTGTCTGTTTACCTTGGTTCTGCATTAAGGTAGAGTTAGGGCTCACCTTGCTTCCCACTTCGAACTTCTTCATTTCTATTTAGATTACTTGTCTGCTGATTAGATGAACTTCTTCCTCAAGCGACTGCTTCTGGAAGGTCCTGTAGTTCTTGCCCCTTCATGCTGTCCTTCCTCCCTTGTGCTGTCTTCCATCATTAACCCCTCCACCTGCCCAGATCCAAGCTGGTGCCTTGTCTCTCAAACCCCTGTGTCCTGCCCACAGTCCCTCTGGAACCCTCCTTCTTCCTGCTCCAGTCTGGATTTTTTTTCCCTTGAGGCCCCCAGCCTAGCATCATTCTAGAACTTGCTTTTATGATTATCTAGGTTGGACTTACTGTCCTTGTCTTTACTTTTGTTTCCTCTGTTTTCTGGAAAAACCTCCAGTGCCTTCCTAGGAAGAGGTATGTGGAAGGTAAGCATTCTGAGCCCTCAGAACATCTTAAAAATGTCTTTATTCAACCATCATGCCCTGGTGATAGTTTAACTGGGTATAGAATTTCAGGTTTTCCTTCAGAATCGTGCAGGCCTGTCCCGAGGTCTTCTGGCCTCCTGACTTGCTGAGGGGAAATCTCATGCTTGCCTTAACCTCAAGCCTTCCTTAGCGCTCTCCCCTTTTTTTGTTTCCTGGAATTTTTTGGTATCTACATTCTAGCCTTGGAGGGGGTTCCTGGTCAGGTTCCTTTGCAGCTGACTTCGTTCATTGATAGTGCTGAATATCTGGTAGGGAGACTTGGAGATTTGGAGACTTGAGTCCTTGAGCTCTGGAAAGTTATCTTTATTACTTCTGACCATTCCTTTCATGACATCATCTCTGTTGCCTCTCTCTAGAACTCCTTTTAATCAGATTGAAGACATTTTAAATGGAACTTTGATGTCTCTTTTATCTCTATTCGATTTGTAGGATTATGTCATCGACTTTATCCCCTTCCATGAAATTCTGTTAGCAACCCTGCCTTCAACTTCCTGTCTCCTTGTTTTCTAGCATCTGTGGCGATGTCCTGCCCTTCCCTGATGGGTGTAACAGCCCCTGGAATCTTTCTGGGAACTCCAGATACATTTTCATATCTGGAGATTACCTCGCTTCCTGATCTTCTGTTTCTGTTTGGTCAGCCTGGCCTCTCTTTCAGGTTCCAAACATTTTTAGATATTTGCTTGGGATCTAAGTATGGATGGGCTTGCTGGCATTTAGGTTGCTGTTGGCCGGGATTGGGGTGCCAGTCACAGCACGGAGGGTCCCCACATGTCAGAGTGCTTAGGGCACTGCTTCCAAGTGTTGCCTGGAGGCACAGGGCTGGTGGCTGGGAGCCCACCAGGAGGAAACTCCGGTGTGGCAGAGGGACAGGATGAGATCCTCATGCCCAGCCCTCCACCCACTCTACCCTCTTGGTGCTGTGGGCAACTTCCTGGCATGGCATTCAGCCGGGCTGGCCTCAGTACTGTCACAGCCCCAGGTCACCAGGACGGGCACGGTCCCCGGCACATCTCCACTCCCATACTGCACGTTTTGGTTGTGCCCCATCCTGGGCAGGGGAGCCCCTTGCTGTCACGCCCGGCCACCCTCCCGCACAGCCTGCCATGGAGTCCTCCCTCATGAAGCCCCTGCACTCTTCCTGGCACCCTGGCTCACTGTCTGCACCAGAGCCCAAACTCCCCACATTCCATCTGGTTGGAGCCCCCAAGCCTGAGACCCTCTCGAGGTTGGGAGTCATCTGGGTCCCTCTCTGCGTCCCCAAGAGCAGCTCCTTGGTACTGTTGCTGCTCCGTGTGTGTTTCCAGAATGTCCTCCTGAACCTGTATGCAAGTCGGTTAGTTAAGCAATGGCTGAGCTTTCCGTAAGGCCTAGAAGGGCGGGCGTGAGGTTGTGCCTACGGCCCCCAGGGCCACTCTGAGGCGCATGGCTTCTAGTGCCACCAGGTAGGGAACAGGGACACGGAGGGTCAGAGCTGCCCAGGCGGACCCACCGGCTGAGCAGAGGGGCGGGGGGTCGTGGTGTGGGGGTGTCCTGGGCAAGTGCAGTGCCAGGGGGTTGACGGACCGCCGTCCAGAGGACAGCAGGTGGTGTGGGCAGGATGGACATCACGAGGGATGGCATATGGTGGTGGGGGGCTTGGCGGCTGAGCAAGCCCAGGTGGGAAGGGCAGAGGCCAGCAAGGAAGGGGCCCAGGGACAGCCCCATTGCAGGCCAGCGCTGGCCCCGGAAATGGACACCACCAAGCGGCACTCCCCCACTGGTCTCTCGAGGTGGGGCGGGCTCTCTGTCCAGCAGCCATGAGAGCATGAATTCGCCAGGGGAGGGGGAGGGGAGGGGGCCTCCGTCTCTGGCCTGAGCTTGATGGCCCTCCCTTCCCCAGGGTGCAGATCCCTCCCTGCAGGGGGGCAGCTGCCTCAGCCCCCCTCCCCAGGGCCAGAAGAGCCGCTGGGGAGGGGTGGCAGGCAAGATCCTGGCCCCTCCTCCCTCCAGGGGAGTCAGCCCAAGGCACTCACCCCACCGTCCCAAGGATCCCCATCGAAGTGGCCTCCGGCCGCCCCGGGCTCAGTAGGCAGGATCTGGTCCCAGAGACACCTGCCCAGACGCCAGCGGGGCAGCGAGGAGTAAGCAGAATCCTCTGCAAAGCCCTTCCAACAGAGTCTGAGCTCAGGCGGCCACCTCCAGTATTGTCGTCGTCCGCGGGGCCACACAGGCGTTAGACCTCCCTGAGTACCAGTCTCCCCTTCTGCTAACTGGACCGGCAGGCCTCCTTTGAGGACCAGGAGGGGCAACCCGTGTCCCCTCCCCCGGCCCCGGGCCTCACTTAGCCTGACTGCCTGCTTCCCGTCTCACGGTGGGCGAGCGGGACCAGCACGGGACCTCCTGCCGCGGGGCTGACAGCCGTCCCTGGGCCGCCGCCTCCCTCCAGCCCCGGCAGGTGGAGCAGGGTGACGGGTGCAGGGGTGCCCTGCCCAGCGAGACGGGCAGCAGGCCGTCGGAGCACCGGCACCCCACGACCTGCGGTGCGGGGAAGTCGCGTCACTGGGAGCGTAATTCCGCGTTTAAGGTAGCTGGGGGGACAGAGGGCACGGCTGTTCGGGCGTTTGCTGCACACGCGTGGGGGCCCGGGGCATACCGGGGGTCGGCCGGGCAGTGTGGACGTCCAGCGGGTCAGCGCCTCGTCCCTGCGGGCCAGAGGGCGGGCCCGGCACATTCTCAGAACGGTGGCCGAGGCGTCCACTCCGTCCCCCAGGGGCTCAGAGTCATTCCTCCGTCTCGCTGCCCCTCCCGCCTCTCAGACCCCAGCCCCGCCCCGAAGCTCCCAGGCCCGACTCCGCAGGGCCGTCAGCGGGCGACACGCGTGGGTTCAGGCCCCAGCCCTGCCCCTGACCTGCGGTGTGACCCCAGGCGGGTGGGGTTTCGGAGCCTCGACTTCCTTAGCAGAGTGGGGACGAGTGGTTCCAAGTCTCTGCCCCGTGGCTGTGGCGGGGGGGGGGGGGGGGGCATGGGAGGGGCCTGTGAGCGCCGTCCCATGGGCGACAGCGGGTGTGGATGGCCCCTCGGAGCCCTTGCTGCTCAACGCCCAGCAGCCGCACAGGCCCTGCCCCGGGCAGACCCCCCCTCCCACCGGCACCATGGGCCCACCGAGCTCCTTCCCCGGCTCTGCCCTCCCCGCTGCCCCTCAGCCTGCCCCTCGGGGCCCCTTCTTTGGGAAGCCACACCCCTGCACTGAGCCCTCAGCCCCAGCTTTATCCAGCAGGCCCCCAGAAATCAGGTCTTGAAATCCCACTTTCCATTTCAAGGGAGAGAAACTCCCCCCAGAACCGCCTGCACAAAGAAGGAAACGTGTTGACTCCCATAAAGTCCAAGAGGAGGCAGCTTCAGGAAGGCCTGGATCCAGGGCCCGGAGGGCAGGAGCGGCGTCCCCCTGCTCCGGGTTGGGTGCCCTCCGTCCGGGAGGGGGCAAACGGCTCCCAACAGCCCAGACGTACCCCCTCCCACGGGTCACATTGGGTGGCAGGCCCTATCCGCTGGGCTGCTTCCTGAGCGGGACTGTGCATGACTTCCAGGGTCGCAGGCAGGAGGGGTGCAGTGAGAATTCCTCCCTGGGGCGTGCCTGCCCAAGAAGGGACAGAAGGCCCACCTTGCCGGCCTCCAGTGGGGGCCGAGGGGCTGCAACTTTCTGACCCAGGGGGCTCTGTGGGACCTGAGAATGGCAGAGGGCAGCGAGGAGCCTCAGCTCACCTCTGCCGGGCCAGCTTCCCCGGGACGGCCGTGGAGCCGCCGTCCCGGGGCAGCTCTGGCAGGGGGCCCAAAGGCCAGGCGATTCCCACCAGCAGGGAGACAGGGCCGTACCCCAGAAGCAGGCCTCATAGCCCAGGGCGAGCTGGGGACTCCTACATCTGGAAGCCGCTCCCAAGCTGCAAGGCTTCCAGGAGGTCGCCAGTTTTAGCAAAAAAAAGAAAAAACAACACAGGATGCCTAAAATGAAGACTTTCTGGGTGTAAGTCTGTCCCAAATATTTCATATGACATTTTATACTAAAAAAAAAAAGCCTGTTTATCTAAAATTGTGATTTTTCGCTGGGCATCCTGCAGTTCTCCATCACCCCTATTCGAGAGGGTCTCCAAACCCCTCTGAGCCTTGTCCCTGCCTCCGGTGTCCCCACCTCCCAGGACTAGAGCAGAGAGGACCATACCATACATCATACGCTGGGATGCTGGAGGGTGGGCCGTCTGCCGACGTCCGAATGAGCGTGAACCGACTTCCTTCCCCCTCCCTCCCTCCCTCCTTCTCTTTTTCCCTCCTGGTGATCTGGAAGAGGGAGGAGGATTCTGTTCCCAGCCCCACCCTGCCAGCAGGACCAGGCCCCAGCTCCTTGCTGCCTGCCTGGCTGGATGGCACAGGGGGACATATGCCACCGTCCCATCAGCAGACACGGGCCCCGCTGGCTCACGGGGCTCGGACTGTCAGACCTAAGACCCCCCCCACACCCAGAGGGGTCCGGAGTCCCTGACTGGTGAGGCCGGGGCACTGGGGGACTCTGTCCCGGGCCACCACCGCCAGTGTCCTGTGGAGTGGCCCGCGGGCATCTGGCCTTCTGCTCAGCTGGGGGACCCGGCAGGAGCCGAGGCCTAGTGCCCCCACACAGGGATCTCCCCGTGTCTTGGGCTAGCCGTCCGCACAGGTGAGGGGCTACGGCGTGCCCGGTGCTCCCGAGACTTCCAGGAGGAGGAAACCACCTGAGCCGTGGGCACTCAGGGAGGGCTGCCCAGAAGGGGTGGGCCCCGAGGCCAATCGGCCCCACGGGTATGTTTACTAAGGCCGTTTGTAGCTGAGAAAACCGAGGTGTGGAGAGAGGGGAGCAGTGCGCCCAGGGCACGGGGCGTGAGTAATGGGGAGACGGATAAGAAACACAGCCTCTCTCCTCCGCAGCTTCTGCCAGGGGCGGAAGGGCATTTCCGCAGACGGGAACAGCATGTAAGCACGCAGCGTTCCTTCCTAAAGATGAGGGCCAGCCCGTCCCAAGGGGCGCCCGGCTTTCCCTCTCCCCACTACATTCCTGTCTCCACACAGTGGCCAGAGGGACGTTTCAAACATAAACCAGACCACGAGCTCCCTGCCTAAAGCCCCTTTCCCTGGAATGCAGTCCAGGCACCCTTCATCGGCCCGTGGGCCCTGCAGCCCCACGCCTCCCTCCCAGCCTTACCTGCCTGAAGCTTCTGTTTGGCCCGCCAGCCTTCCTGGGGTCCCTCGTCAGAGCCTCTGGGCCTGTGTGAAGGGTGGCCCGGAGCCGGGGGCCGGCCGCACGGCCACCCCCAGGGCCGCTCCTGCTCCTCCCCCACCTGACAGGCCTTCGGGTCTCTGCCCCCAGAGCCCTAGCTGGGAAGCCTCCAGCGCCCCCAGTCCCTCATCACCATCCGACTGTAAAGCTGGCTGGGGTGTCTGGCTCCCCCACAGGAATGGCTGGTCAGGGGCTGTCCCCACCAAAGCCCTGTGCCTGGAACACAGCCTGGCATGGAGTAAGTGCCCGACAAGCCCTGCGGTGGCCGTGCTGCCCGAACAAATTAACCGTGAACAAAGGCCAAGCTGAGCCTTCACCTCCCTCTTGGCGCATGTCAAAGGGACAGGCAGGAGTCGGAGGGCGTCTGTCCCAGCTCCCGAGTACCGGGGCAGTTCGATGGGTGCTCTGATGGCCCCCTGAGTGCCCAGGGCCCATTTCAAGGCCACATGGTCCCAGGACCCCAACGCTGGCCCAGCCCACACCCGTGTGTCCCTGTGTGGCACACGCAGCTGGGACCTCCTCTTGCTCCCCCAAGCCTGACTTCCTTGGGTGCTTGCTGTCTCAGCAAACGGCTCCCATCCACAACATCAGCCAAAACCCTGACAGCCACCCCCTTCGTCAAGCCCACACCAGGTAACCAAGCCCTGACAGCACCCCAGTGCCTGTCCCCATGATCCCCTTTGATCTGGGACCATTCGGCTACATGGAGCGCGTCCCCTGTTGAGAGGGGCAGGGACTCAAGAGACAGAGAAGGAACAGAGAGAAGGCCAGCATCTTGATCCCGGTCTATTTTTAGTGGGTGGCAGGCTGTCACTCCAGAGGCCAGTGGCTGCGTCATCACTGCCTTTTGATCTTCTTGTCATTGCTGCAAGATACACAGGAGGCAGCTGCTAACGCTTGTGGAGAGAATGGAGGGCCTGGGGTGGGGGTGGAGGCGGGGTGGTGTGAATACATGTGGGTGGGCAGTGGGTGGGTGGAGAGATGGAGGGAGGGCTGGATGGAGGGCTGAAAAGGAAAAGGAAGGGAATGAAGAAAAGGGAGGGAGAGATGGAGGGTGGATATACATGGAATGGAATGGTGGATGGATGGAGGATGGGTGGATGGGTGGATGGGGAGATGGATGGTGGAAGGATGGAGGGATGGGTGGAAGGGTGGATAGATGAATGGGTGGATGGATGGATGGATGGATGGGTAGCTGGGTAGATGGATGATGGATAGTGGGTGGAAGGATGAATGAGTGGTTGGGTGGGCAGGTGAATGGATGGATGAATTAAAGAATGGTGGATGGATAGATGGGTAGATGGATGGATGGATAGATGGATGATGGGTGGTAGATGGATGAATGAATGAATGAATGAATGGTGGATAGATGGGTGAATGGGTAGATGGATGGATGGGTGATGGGTGGTGGGTGGTTGGATGGATGAGTGAATGGTGGATGGATAGATGGGTGAATGGGTAGATGGATGGATGGGTGATGGGTGGTGGGTGGTTGGATGGATGAGTGAATGGTGGATGGATAGATGGGTGAATGGGTAGATGGATGGATGGGTGATGGGTGGTGGGTGGTTGGATGGATGAGTGAATGGTGGATGGATAGATGGGTGAATGGGTAGATGGATGGATGGGTGAATGGATGGATAAATGATGGTTGATGGATGGATGGTGAGTGAATGAATGAATGAATGAATTGTGGATGGATAGATGGGTGGATGGGTAGATGGGTGGATGGGTGGGTGGGTAGATGAATGAATGAATGAATGAATAGTGGATGGATGGATGATGGGTGTAGTTGGGTGGGTGGGTAGATGAATGAGTGGGTAGATGGATGGATGGGTAGATGATGGGTGATGGATGGATGGGTGAATGAATGAATGGTAGATGGATGGATGGATGGATGGATGGATGGATGGATGGATGGGTGGATGGATGGGTGGATGAATGAATGAATGAATGGTGGATGGATGGACAATGGGTGTAGTTGGGTGGGTGGGTGGGTGGATGGATAGATGGTGGGTGATTGGTGGATGGACGGAGTGGCAGATGGACAGGTGGAAAGGAGGTAGAGAGTGAGCTAACAAGCAAAGGTGGAGTAGAGGAAGGACCTCAGCAAGGACTCCTCAGAGAAGGACCGCGTGGGCCCCAAGCTCTCAGGGCTGGCGTCCCTTCCTGTTCCATTTGCCTCAGAGCAAACAACTCTGTCACACCGCCAAGCCCTGAGTATGGAGGCATTTCCCTTTGGGACTCTTCCCTGCTTATGAGGAGTGCTCCCCATCTGCTTCCTGGCCTGCCTGGCCCCCTGCCTCCGGGGCTGGCCGGGGGGCTTGTGAGAAAGTGTGTGTCCAGTCTGCAGCTTCATCCACTCTCTTCCCTAGAGGCCCACGCAGGCCTCGCACACACCCACGTAGGGGCGCCCGGGGCCCTGGGCTCAGGGAGGGGGCTCTGTGGGCATCTCTGGGCTCTGAAGGGACATGCTGGGGCCCCTGTCCTGCCCCATGGAGTCAGAGGAGGTCCTAGAGCCCCTACTTCTCTGGACGTCCAGACAGCTGGTGCCGACTCCAGTCCCCACCCCTTCCAGAGCCTTTGGGAGCGGGGACAGAGAATCCCGTTACAGTTGCCAAGCCCGAGAGAGACAGGGCGCCCAGGACACCTGGCCTGACGGTAGAGCCACGTGGCACTGGCACCGTCACCACCCTCCGCCCCAGGCTGGCGCAAACCAAAGGGAGGCCCGAGACCCCCCTGGAGAGCCCCCCTACCCCTGTGCAAGCAGAGGATGAGTGGGAGGTGCTGGGGGGACGAGCACAGGGACGAGAAGGGGCACCAGAGGCGCTGAGCTGAGCCACCCCCACCCCTTCCTGCCAGAACCCCCCCGGAACTCGGGGGCCCCACCCTCAGCCCGGGCAGGCGCTCAGGGGTCTCCAGACTGCACCCAACAGCTGCCTGTGCCGAGAAATTGGGCACTGCTGAGTCACCCCGCACCTGTTGGGGGCGGGGGGTGGTGGGACCGGGGGGCCGGACCAGCTGGATGCATTCCCTGGCAGGCGGCCCCTGGCACCGGGGGCCCCGGGGTGTGCACACAGCCCTGGGTGAGGGTCGCCTACGCGAGATGAATACGGACAGCTGGCCGCCCGGCCCCGAGATAGCGAGAAGCCCCTGAGGAAAGGACAGAAACTGGAGGCCCAAAGGCCTTCGTGTCCTGTTTCTGTGGATGGGACGAAGTCTCCCTGGGCGGGGGAGGCTCTCCGTCCCGTGCGTGGCGGGAAAGGGTTACCAGACGCAGCGCGGGCATACGCTGACCTCGCCGCGGCCCGAGAAGGTCCCACTGCGACCGAGCCAGACGGCAGGCCTCAAGCCTGGGGATCCGGGTCTGGGAAGGCGGGCTGTAAGAAAGAGGCAGAGTGGAGAAAATTGACCGGGAGAATGGTGCTCAGTGCTGGTGACGATGAGGGGACACGGGGCTGTCCTACCTGCCCGGGGACAGTGTCTCCGGCCGTTGGCAAAGGGCCGGCCAGCAGCACGGACGTGGTGCTCCTTGGCCCCGTGATCACCCCTCAGAGAATCCGTCCCAGAGGGTGAGACCCGGGTGACCGGCGGGCCCCGGGGCCGTGCGACCGCTGTGGGGAGCTGGCCGGCGTGTTGGTGGCGGGGGAGAGGCATTGCCGGGGGGGAGGGGGGGGGGGTGGCGCTTCACGCGGGGGGGGGAGCTTCACACAGGGGGGGGAGCTCTGTGGCTCGGGGCACACGCTGCCCTCGGCCACGGAAGGGCCTTGGCCCGGAGCGCACCTCCCTCCAGCGTGCCCGGCTCACAGAGGCCTCCAGGGACCCCCACCTGCCACCCGCCACCTGCCATTCTGGGTGCCTGCTCATCACGTCTCTGCCCCCGACCGCAAGCCGGCTGCTGGGTGCCACGTGGTTTTCCCTGCCGGCCTGGCACCCGCGTGCAGACCCCCACACACTGGTGCCCCCTCAGGGTCCCCGCGTGTCCGGGAGCCACCGCCTGACCCCCGGGAGGTGGCCCCCAGGACCTAGATGCCCCCAGCCCGGGAGGACGCGGACGCGCCCTCGGACAGTGGAGGCCAGCAGCGTCCCGCGCGTCCTGAGCCTGCGCCCGGAGGTCCCTCCGGGGAGGACCCAGGCCGCGGCCCCGGCCGAGCGCGTTCCCTTCCAAGGGTTAACGCGGGGGCTCCTCAGGCACCGGCGCGTTTGCATTTCACATGAAAATGTTTTTGCAGCAGGCCCGGATGCCAGCATTTTTGTGGTCACAGTCAGATGTTTTTAACTACATTGGACAGAACCCACGACGCCTCTTTCCGTGGCTTCGGCCAGTTTCTGAGCGCTACCTTGAACCCCCGTCATACCCCAGGACCAGGGCCGTGTCGGCGCCCCCAGCTCTGCACAGACTTCGGTGGCCCCGGGGCGAAGCTGGCCCGGCCGGCAGGGCCCTTGAGGGGCCTGAGCTGGGCCCACCGGCCCTCCCTGCGCTCCCTCCGCCCCCCAGGGAAGAACACGCTCCCCGGTTTGACTTCCCGGTGCCTTCAGAAGGCTCAGCCAGGGGTCGGTGGGCGCGGGGCAGAGCCCGGGGCATCAACTCGGGGCTGTCCCAGCTCCACAAAGCCCACGGGAGCCACGCTGGCGGGGGCACGGTGGCACAGCCAGGCTCAGGGCCGGCCCTTCCCACACGGGGTCTGGGGCTGGACTGAAGGAGACTCGAGTCCTCGGGATGCACTGCTCAGAGTTCTGAGCGTGGGTCCTGGGTTCGTGGTCGGAAGAGTTTCAGGAACCTTCCAGAGACACCTTCCCTTGCACTCCACTCCCTCGGCTTTGTGCAGAAGAGGCTTATCTGCATATTAAAGGCCCTGAGAAGGCCTGCTGGTAAAGAAGCTAATTTTGTGTAACCCGGCTGTTCCCCAACTATATTATCAACAAAACCTGTGGGTTTTTTTCTGGCGCATACACATTAACAACTAAGCGATTATCTTGTCAGGGAAGTTGCAGGACTGTCCACAAAAACACGCGGTCACCCGTCTGCATCGCCACCCCACGTGTCCCACGCGGAAGGAACCCAGCCTCTCGGGGCCCCCAGACTTGCTTTCGCCTGACTCACTCACACATCCCTCAGCGCACCTCCCAGGGCCGCTAAGAAGTGCTCAGAAAGGTGAACGGAGGCCTTTCTCCGATGGAAACACCTGAGGCACGTCTGAGCCCGAGGCTGGGGGCCGTCACAGGACGTCGCCACTGTGGTGAGGGGCCCAGATGGACCCCCACCGTCTGTGCTTCTGCACTGGGTGCCCCCCCCCCCCCCCCCCCGTGCACACATAGCTCAGGCACCGTGACGCGGCCCCGGGGGGGCCCACCCTGGCTCCAGCTGTCGCCAGCCCAGCTGCCTGGCCCCCACCCCGGCTCACCTGTCAGGCCACCGGTCCTCCGCGCCAGCTGCCCACGGTCCCCCTCCCCAGGCCTTCCCCCCAGCCCGCCAGGCCCTGCTCTCAGCTGCCAGCATGGCCCCCGCCACACCCTCCCCGACAGACATCTCCCCCCACGGCTGCCAGGCCAGCAGGATCATGGGGGTGGGGGTGGGCCACTTGGCACTTCAGGAGGCAGGAGGGGCCCAGCCTTCAGCAGAGCCCGTAGCCCCTGCCCCAGCTCCACGGGACCCCCACCTTGTGAGGCTCCCCGTTCCTGCCTGGACTGGGTCAGGCCTCTCCCGCCCATTCGAGAAGACCAGCCAGGGAGTTTCTGCCCAGCGGGTCCAGGAGGGTCATTCGTTCACGTACTCGTTCATTCGACGAGCGTGTACCACATGCTCCTGTGCTCCGGGCCTCGGTGGTGGGCGCGATCCTGGCCCCCCAGGGGCCGTGACCTGTCGGGGAGACATACAGGAATCAGGGAGACAAAAGTGAGCAGGACAGCCTTGTGACAACAGGAAGAATGTGGGGGCTGTGACAGAGGGCCCTGCGGGGGCCAGAGGGGGTCTCTCAGGGGCTGAGACCCAGATGGCAAGAGGCAGACGGCCTGGCGGAGAGCAGACAGAGGAAAGAGCCGGTTCAAGAGCCCTGGGTAGGAACGCGGGGCCCAGGGCCTTTCCCCAGAGAAGCCCCCGGCTCCTTGTAGAACATGCTTCTTTCTGGCCTCGCTCCAAGCATCTTTCCTGAGGGCCGGCCGGGTGCCCGCACAGGACTGCTGCTGCAGGGGGCACGGCCCAGGGGGGCTTGGGGCTGTGGGTCCCGCTGGGCCAGCAGATGCTTGGGTACGTGGGGAAGGCATTTGGCGGGGGCTCCCGGTGAAGCGTCTCCAGCCTTCTTTAGCCAGAGGCCTGGGTTTTCTGTGCCCTGAGAGGCCCAAGAACCCACCTGAGCACAAACCTGTGTCTGGTTGGTTCAACTCGGGAACACCTAGACCCCTGGGCCTCCAGATCCTGGGGACCCCCAGCTCCCATCAACAAGAGCTGACTGGAGCGGGGAGACTGGGGCGTCAGACGTCCCCACTGGCTGCTCCCGTCCCGTCTGCCACATTCCGTGCACCCGTCCGTCTGTCCCTTGCATCCCGGGGTCACGGGGCAGGGTGGGGTTCTATGTGGGCAGCTGGCTTTGCCTGGGTTTGGTGCCTGGTTTTGCCTCGTACATTAGGCGACGACCCCCATCTTTCCTGGGCACCGGGACGCTTTGTGTGGGATTGTGGTTTCCCGCTTCTCGGAAATATTGTAGAAATCACCCCCCAAAACACCGGGCGCGAAACTGGCTGGAGGAGTGCACGTGACGATCATTTCAACTCTTCCAACGGGCTTTTGTGTAATGAGATTTTCTCCTTCGTGAGCCACTTTGGGTCATTTTTCCCTTAAGAGGTTATCACCGCATCAAGTTTTTAGTTTTGTGGGACATAACATCCTCAGTTCAGTCTGTGCCTGTAACCGTCCCTCCCCTCCCGTTCCCCATTCTTCCCCTGCTCCTTGCTTAAAGCTTACGTGTGGGGGCGCCTGGGTGGCGCAGTCGGTTAAGCGTCCGACTTCAGCCAGGTCACGATCTCGCGGTCCATGAGTTCGAGCCCCGCGTCAGGCTCTGGGCTGATGGCTCGGAGCCTGGAGCCTGTTTCCGATTCTGTGTCTCCCTCTCTCTCTGCCCCTCCCCCGTTCATGCTCTGTCTCTCTCTGTCCCAAAAATAAATAAAAAACGTTGAAAAAAAAATTTTTAAAAAAATAAAAATAAAAAAAAAAAAAAAAAAAAAAAAAAAAAAAAGCTTACGTGTGTCACCGACCCTTCACAAACAGCCAGCATTCGGTTGTTCGGTCAACTCTGCTTTCGTAAAAATGTTTCTGTTCCGCTAATAACTTCCTTTATCCTTTCCTGCTCTTTCTTTGCCTTTGTTTTCATGTACTTCCTCTGGCTTCTTGAGTTGAATGCTTGGCACGTTTATCCTTAACCTTTCTGATTTTCCAAAGCTGCTATCACTGTTCCTCTGAATACACCTTTGGAAGCATCCCCCGGGGTTTCTATATGTTAGAACTCCCATCGCGGATCTTTCTAGTTGAATCGAATTGCTCGTTTGTTTTCTCTTTAACCAAAGCATCGTTTAGAGCTGTATTTTGTAAGCCTCCCTGTGTATCAGTTTTGTCTCTCCCTTTTTGTTATTGATTTCCCATTTTACTTCAGGGTACGGCCTTTTGAGAATGCGTGGACTTTTCCTTTGGGGTCTGAGGAGGTTGCCTCTGTGACCTTTCTGTGCACGTGTGGAGGCAGCCAAGGCTGTTCTGCCGATCGACTTGAACTTGTTAGCGGAGCTGTTTGGTTCCTCTGCACCCTTATTCTGTTGGTTGGTTTTTCCCACTGTGATACGTCAGCCTCTGACGAGGTGCTGAAGTCGCCGACGATGTCGCGGGTTCCTGGACGTGTTGGTTCTGTTTGGTCTTTCCTGCTCCGCACTCTGGGCACACGTGTGCCCTCCCGCAGATCTGTACAACGCGCCCTGCTCCCCACCAGCTCTGCCCCTCACCCTGTCTCCCTCTGGAACCTCAGCCTTGGGGTCCTCCCCCTGCTCCGTGGCCACCTCCACTGCCGGGGCTTTGATTCTGTTCTGGCCGCAGACGCCCAGTCCCTCAGCCTCCCCGAGGACATCAGCTCTAATCTGAAGCCTGATTCGGCTTGCCCTCCTCGGGTGTGAGCTCACCCCTGTGGGGCTGGCCAGGCTGGCTCAGAGGGGATGGGAGGTCATCAGAGCCGGGCCAGAGGAAAGGACAGGTGGAGAACCTCAGGACACCCAGGAGGAGTGGCCAGCAGAAGAGCCCTGTGAGGGCAGGATCATGCTGAGCCCCATGGCCACCAACCGTGTCCCCTGCCCTTCCTGTTAGTTCTAGCCTCTTCACAGGGCTTCTGGGGCTTTGAGATGGGCCCTGACCCCCTCCTCTCAATGTCCCCCCGGTGCTGCCTTCTTGTTCACCTTAATCTCTCCCCCACTTACCTGGCTGGTCCTGGAGGTGTCCCCTCCGGGAGGTCTGTTACCTTACACTGGCGCCGTGTCCTTTTTCTGTGAGTGCATATGACCACTGTGGTCACATGACGGCCCCCAGGATGTCCCTGTCCTCCCTGGCACCTCGAATGGCAAAGAGACTTTGCAGATGCAACCGAGGAAGGGATCTCGAGCTGGGAATTACCTGGGCTTATCCAGGTGGGCCCAGAGGCATCACAGGGGTCCTTACAAGAGGGACCCAGGTCAGAGTCAGGTCACAGGAGGGGGTGTGATGACGGAGGCAAAGGTCCGAGAGGAAATAAGATGATAGGCTGCTGGCTGTGAAGGCAGAGGACGGGGCTGGGAGCCAAGGAAGCGGCACCTCTAGAAACTGGAAAAGACAGGAAACAGGTTTGCCCCTGGACAGCTCCGGTGACCCCTTGGCTTTGGCCCCGTGAGCTTCTGGCCTCCAGGGCTGCAAGATAGCAATAGGACACTGACATGAGCAGCAGACGAGGTGGACCAGACCCTGCCTCCATGAGCATTGTCCTCCAGGAGGCAGGGGAGGGTGGGGACGGCCATGTCTTTAGAACCACGCTGAGTGCTGTAAAGAGGGCTGGGGGTGGGGCACATAACCTGTCTCAGAAGCACCCTGTGATCTAAACACAAAGCATGTGCAGAAACGAGACTACACAGGGATGCAGACAGGGGTGGCATGTGCAAAGGCCCCGAGGCAGAGGCAACAAGCCTGACTTGTGGATCTGAGTGGAAGTAGAGGGCTGAGCACAGGCCAAAGGAGAGAGTGGGGTGAGGGAGATGCACCAGATGGGGCTACACCCTGGGGGGGGGGGGGAGCCACTCAGAGTGAGGACGGCAGGGCACCGCAAAGGACGTAAGGCAGTGAAGCTATATGAAACACATCTGCATTTATGAGATCTCTCTGAAATACCGGAAGATAATGTAATCATGAATCCAGAACAGGATGCTATGAAAGAGAAACAAATAGAAACCAGAAAGAGCTCTTGGAAATGTAAAAGATGCTGTTGGGCTTTTTAAAAACCTGGCAAATGAGGGCACCGGAGTAGCTCAGTCCATTAAGCATCTGACTCTTGGCTTCAGCGCAGGTCGCGATCTCACGGTTCGTGTGGCTGAGCCCTATGTTGGGCTCTGCGCTGACTCGTGGAGCCTGCTTGGGGTTCCCTCTCTCTCCCTCTCTCTCTGCCCCTCCCCTGCTTGCTCTCTTGCTCTCCCTCCCTCCCTCAAGTAAATAAACTTTAAAAAAATTAATGAAAATATTTAAAAGCTTGGTAAATGGTTGAATTAAATGTCCCAGAAAGTGAAATAAAGATAGAGATGTGGGAACAGCCAGGAAGCACGGCGACTCAATCCAAGGCTGCCTGCCACCCAACTCCCAGACCTTCCAGGAAGGGGTGGGAGACGGCCGAGGGGGGAAATGTGAGTGGGAGGAGGAAGGCACCTAGAACCTGGGGGGAGCTGTGGTGTGCTCACCCCCTTCCACCCTGGAACTCCCGGAAATCTTCTTAAAGAACCAGTGGGTGGGCGACCTACCAAACTGCAGGCTGGTCTTCAGTAGAGACTTACAGAAACGCTTTCAAACTTGTGAAGGAAAATACCATTCTATACCCAGCCAAAGTATCCATTAAGGGCGAGCATCCCATGAAGGCATTTTCAGACCCCGAGAGTTCACAAAATTTACTTCCTGCACCTTGTTTCAGAAAGTGACGGAGAATGGAGGCACCTAGGTGTCTCAGTTGGTTAAGCGTCCGACTTCGGCTCAGGTCATGATCTCGTGGTTCGCGGGTTCAGGCCCCACGTCCGGGTCTGTGCTGACAGCCCAGAGCCTGGAGCCTGCTTCCGATTCTGTGTCTCCCTCTCTCTCTGCCCCTCCTCTGCTCATGCTCTGTCTCTCTCTGTCTCAAAAATAAATACACATTTTTTAAAAATAACGAATTTATGGAGAGTGTGCCCCAGCAAAATGTGGGAGAAACCAGGACAGAGGAGGCCCCAGAGGTGGGCAGGGAGAAGGTGGGGTGGCCTCAGCCTGGGTGCGAACGGGGGACAGCGGCGGCTGAGGAGGCCTCCCAGGAGAATGAGTGGGGTGAGCTCAGAAGGTGACTTGGGGCCTCGGGGCATCTGACAGCTGAGGGTCACGCTGATAAAGGTTTTACCAGAACACAGGGTGGGGAACCACGGACCTTTTGGCTCTAAGGGCACTAAGCCTTGGGCACAGACCACTGTGGACTGAATCAAAATAATGGTGACGCTGTACCGGAAAATCAGAGGCTCGAGAATCATAAATGGTGTGAGAGCTCAGTCCTCACTCCCCAACAAGGAAACGTGTCTAAAGTCAATTAAATGAAGAAACCTCATGGCAAACGCATTCCTGGGGAGGGGTTGGGTCAGGAGGGTGGGGCAGGGCCGTCAGCAGGAAAGGCCCCCCCCCCCCCCACCCAGGCTCCGGTTGGCCACACAGCCTGAGAGAGGAGGAGGCTGTGATTCCCAGGCAGGGCCACGGCCTGAGAGAGGAGGACGTGATGTCCCTCAGCTGCTGCCTGGGGGCACCTGCCTGCGGCAGTCAGCGTGTGAGGCCCAGAGAGGTCCGAGCCGAAAGCAGATGCTGGAGAGGGGCGAGCGTAGGGCTGGTACCTGAAGAAGGCTGTCACCCTTCTGAACGAGGTCACCAGCCAGGGGATTGCAAGGGGACTGCAGGGGAGGAGAGCAAGCCGGGCCCGGGCCACACAGAGCCGCGGGATCCGCGTTTGGTCTGACTCCACTCTGACGTCGCTGGACGCTGCGCTGGTCGGGGACGTAAATCGCATCAGCGGGGTGACCAGGCCCCCCCCCCCCCCGCTGCTGCATCGTAGGCGCCCCTAAATTCTTGGGGCCTGAGTGTCGGAGCGAGGTGGCAGGCGCTTGGGGCAGGGACAGCCGGAGTCCACAGAGGCCGGCTCTGCCCGGCAGAGCGGCCCGGCGAGGGGAGCCCGTGGGCCCGTGCCGCGTCCACACGTTGGCTTCCGCACGGGGACGGTGCAGGAGGGGTGGCGGGCCGGACCCCAGCCTGGGCCCGAGCGGAGGTCAGAGGGACCTGGGGAGGGGTGTCCTCGGGCCCAGAGCCGGTCGCAGGGGGACACGGGTCCGGAGAGGGCGGGAGGCGCTGCTCCCCCAAGCCACGTCCGAGGCCGGGCCCGCGCAGGAGCCTCCCTCCGTCTGCAGCCCCGGACACGGGTCCCCAGGCGTGGGCCTGCGGCCGGGCTGCTGGGCAGACCCGGACGGCGGGGAGGGGAGGCCGAGGCAGGGCCTTCCCAGCCCACACGTTCTGAGTCCTCCGCCCGTCGCGGCCCAGCATCCTTCCAGGGAAACGGGCATTTCCTGCGGGAGCACTCCGGAGGCCCAGGTGTCAGGAAGAGGCTCTGAGGGCAGCAGGAGCGTCCACAGGCATCCGCTTGCCAGAGTCCCTTTGGCACTTGCTGCCAGGAGGCCCCTCCCCATGTGCCTGAAGTTACGCCATTGGCCCTTCCTTCTTCGGGTTAGATGTCGTCTTCGGCAAATATTTTCTGAATGTCTGCTATGTACTAGGCGCTGGGAACCCGGGGAAAGTATGTGGACCTGCCCTTGAGGGAGTAATGTGCATGGGGGCCGCGGACAGTAGACGGACAATGAACGATCTTCTGCAGAGAAGGAGGGAATTCTCCCAACACAGTTGGACCTTCACACTTCAGTACGAATGAGTGTCCCCCGCGCTTTGCTCGGTAGAGGACCGGACCGGGGTGGCCTCACGCCTCAGGGACTGGGGTGCGGGCGGGGGGTCAGAGCGGCGAGGGTCAGGGCGGTGCCTTCCCCACAGAAGCTTCCCCGGCTCCCAAGTTCCCGGGCTGCATCCCTGGGGCCCCCTGGAGGCCCTCCCTCGGGCCCACCCCCACCGGGCCCGGTCCGGGCTCCTCCTGCCCCCATACCCTCTCCCTGAGGCCTCGCCCTCCCCGCCGTCCTGGAAACGATTTTGTTGTCTGCGGAGATCATGTGTACTGTCTGTGAGTTATAAGTCTCCAGAGCAAGCAGCCTGTTACCTAACCAGGCCTGGCTCATGCCAATGTCTTGAGTAATTATTGGGGGGCGGGGGGCCATCCAGCCCACAGCAGAACCTCTCCGAGGGAGCGCTATTGTTTTCCGTGTCAGCTGCATTTTAAGGCTCCATTTCACGTCAGCTGTGACTTGGAAGGAAAGAGGGCCCGGCCTTCGAGACCGGGGTGGTGGAGGGCGGCTTAACCCTTCGGGCCCCCGGTGCTCCCCAGCTTCCCAGGGCCGCCTGACGGAGAGCAGGCTTGTTGGGGATCAGAACCCGTGGCCAGGCCCGGCGGCTGCCACTTGGCAACGTGGATGGAAACCGCCGTGCGGTTACGCACAGACAGTCACGGAAACTCCGGAGGACGGCCGTGTTGGAGGCTGAGCCAGGCCTGGCCTCTGAGCCCTTCCTGCCTCTGCTCCCACGATCTGCGGCCAGGTGCCCACAGGGTGCAGATGGCGGGGGGGGAGGGGGCGGGGGGCCTGCCCGGCCCGCCACCAGCGGGTCCCCGGGAGACCGGAGAGGGGTGCAGGGCAACCGTATCCACCCCGGGCCCACCGACCCATGAGTCGGGCGCCTCCCGCGTGCCAGGCGCGGTGCCAGGTCCTGGGGGGGGCTGCACGAAACCGCGTCTCGGGAAGCTCGGTCCAGGGAGAAACGGGCAAGGAGTCCGCAGGCGCCCTGGTAGGCGCAAGGTTGCAGAGCAGCGAGGACCGGGTGAGGAAGAGGGGTGCACAGCGAGTGAGCAGTGGGGTGCTTGTGGCAGACACGAGATGAGGGGCCCGTGAGCCGCACAGGCATCCAGGAGCGAGGCAGGGCTGCCACAGCCGCCCTTGGCCCTGACGGCACCTCGTGGTGCTGACGGCCAGGCTCTGACCCCAGCCAGAGCCCTGGAAGCTTCCTGCGCTTTCTGAGAGCAGAGGCTGGGCTACGTCACTTGCTCAACTGTTCCCTACGTCATTCAACCAACCTTTACTCAGGGGCCAGGGACATCAGTCCTGAGGTCCTGGGGTGAGAGCCTGGCTCGCTCAGGGGACGGTGGCACGCAGGCCAGTGGGACGGGGGAGGGCGGAGCGCTGGCAGCACGGATCGGGGTCCGGCAGCGCCCCCGTAAGAGTTCGGACTTTGATGGGAAGTCGCAGGATGGTTTCAAGCTGTAAGACTGGAGGGGACCTGCGCTGGCTTACATGCTGCTGAGCTCTGTGCTGAATGGGGCGGGGACACCAGAGGGGACCGACCGGGTTCAGGGCAGGGGACTGGTCCCGGCTGTCGCTAAGACAACAACACCAGTGGTAACCTAATCCAGAGAGCACGCTGCCACCCCCGGGGTCGCACCACAGGAAGCCCCAGGACCTGCTCTCTGCCTGCTTCCGGGTCCAGAACACACATCTTCCGCCTCATGGCCCCCAGTGGCTGCTCCCACAGTCGCCATCACATCTGCATTCCAGCAGCAGGAAGGAGGGACAAGACCCTGCACAGAGGCCACCTGTATGAGCCTCTCTTACGTCCACTGACCAGAATGTAACATACGCCCCAAGTCGCTACAAGGGCCCCTGAGAAACCAAACCTCTACTCCAGGCGGTCACACAACCCCTTTAATTCCTGGTTCTGTTAGTAAAGAGAGAAAGAGTGAGAAAGTGAGAGAGGGAGAGAGAGAACGGCCGTGGGGACCACTTGACATCTCTGTCCAGGACAAATCCTACATGTGTCTGGAGCCCAGATGGAACTCAGGTGGGAACCGGACGTAGCCGGTGAGGAAAGGGGAGGGGACACGGCAGTGGAGCAGACGGCTGTGTGGCACCGCCACCTCCTAGGATGAAGAGAACAAGGAGGACAGGACGTATCGATTCGAGATGCCCCCGAGACACCAAAGTGGCGAGGCCAGGGCTGGGGCTCCACGGCGTGGTTGGCCCTGAGGAACCGGGAACCACCAGCGTGCGGACGCGGGGAGGCTGGAGACAGGGGCAGAGTGAGGCAGCCACCGGGCGATGGCCAGCAGAGACAGGGGGCCCCGGGGGCGGGGGGGCTTGGAAGACAGAACCCAGGGGAGTGGGGTCCCGGGAGCTGGAGGGCTTCAGTGGGGGGACCCGCCCTCCCCCAGAGGAAAACTCTGAGAAGTCAGGGCAGAAGACAGGGTGAGTTGGCCACTGGGAGGCCACTGGTAACCAGAGCGGTGGGTGCCAGGGACCACAAGCCAGATGAAGAGGGCTGAGAAGTCACTATACACCCTCTGGTTAAATGCAGCAAATTAACACGTGTGTTTATTTCTACTCCCTCCAAACCCCATTAAAACGACAGTAAAGACATTTAAGTGTTCTAAAATATAAATCAACAGGGCTTAAGTGATCAGAAGGGAAGGAAAGAGAGACAAAAGTGTAGAGATGGGGAGGCAGAAGGACCTCTGGAGACCCGGAGTGTTGGCACTATGCCCTGCAAGACTAAGAGCCACCGAGAGTGGACAGGCTCCCAGCCCAGAACCCCGGGCCGGCTCGCGGTCAGGTGCCCCAGGGAGCCTCCGAACTGCTGGAGGGGACTGAAGACAGAGAGGATGTTTACTGGAGATGGTCCGAGCAGCAGACACTTCCCCGGCCATACATGCTCCCAGCCCGTGAAGCCGGGTACTGCCTGTCCCCCAGTCCAGCCAGAGACAGGAGGCTTAGCCCCTGGAGAAGCTGGCTCTGAGAGGTTCTGAATATGGGGACACCAGGAGCAGCGGGGGTGGAGAGTGAGCCATCGCGATAAAGACAAGCGGGACTCAGTGAACGCTTCTATGCTAAAAAGTAAGACTTCTACTCTTTCCTCCTTAATTCCCCAAGTGTCCTCATCAGGGCCCCAGGTTGTGATTTCATTGACGCCAGCAATAAAGTGGACGTCCTAGGTTTCCAGAGAGAAGACGTGGGTCACATACACAGTGTAGTGAATCATAGTGTCATCAGACTTTTCAACAGCAATGCGGAAAACTAGCACATAATGCAGAAATGCCTTTAAACTTCTGAGGGCAAAAATATTTCCAATCTAGAATTCTACACTCAAAGTCTCGGGTATGAAAGTAGATTAAAGACATTTTCAGACATGCGCAGTCAAAAGTTTTACCTACCACGTGCCTTTTCTCAGAAAGTCACTTGAGGATATGCTCCAGCAAAATGAAGAGAAAACCAAAAAAGAAAGGCATAGGCTCCAAGAACCAGGAGAATCCAACACCAAAAAATAGATGATGATAGATAGACAGATAGATAGATAGATAATTAAAGATAGACCAACTGGCTAAGGAAATTCCCAACATGAGAGGGAAAGAAGTTCTAGATATTACAGTTGTTCAGCAGGCCTGGAGAACAACCAGTCTTTCAAGGACTCCAGGAAGAAACTTCCAGGAAAAAAACATTATGAAGCTGATAGATTGCTAGTGTTCTCAACTGAATGAATAGAAGCTTTACAATTCTGGCAGAAAGCTTAAGAATGAATTAGTGACAGATGCATTAAAAATTCAGCAAAACAGGGGCACCTGTGTGGCTCAGTCAGTAGAGCACGCAACTCTTGATCTTGGGGTTGTAGGTCTGAATCCCACGTTGGATGTAGAGATTACTTAAAATCTTTTTTAAAATGTTAAACAAAACATGAAGGCAACTCTTAACCCCAGGCAAAACAAAAAGTCATAATCATAGAAGACCACGTGACTCAAGTAAAAACCTCATTTATGTAGGCATATAAAGTTGTGTATTCTTACATAAAACGCAAACAGTAAATACTTACTTAGCCTGGAATTGCAATATAACTCTATTGAGAGGATAGGGGAGTGGTAGGAGCAGGGGTTGTGAAAATGAAATCGTGACCTCTCGTCTTCCATGTTAGGCAGTCGCTAGATAACATCTAAAACTGCAAAAGCAAGGCATCGTAATATAAGCATTGATTTAGAAATACCAAGGTCAAGTGACGAGACAGCTGAGAAGGCTGAAGGGCTGCGTCTGGGGTCGAATTAGGGATGGGGGATATAGCACCCTCGGGAGCTCTTCAAGTGGCCTCGCTTGCTGACGGTGAGAAAACTCCCTAACGGAGGCAGGGAGCGATGGTGCGGGAGACTGGAAGATCTGACGATCTCCTCCTGGGGAGGAGGGGAAGGAGGAGGAAGAGGGCTTGGTCAGCAGAGGGCAGGGGCTCAGAGGGGGAACGTGAGGGTGTGTTGCCAGGTCTGAGAAGAGCAGGAGAGCAGGTAAGGAGGCAGGCACTTCAAGCTACATGTTCAGACTGGAGCTGACAGGTCCCTGGACGGGAGCCGGGGGCTGGGGCTCGGTGGGAGGGGACAGCAATGAGAGAGAAGGGCTCACTGGTGGGGACGCCCTCCCCGCCTTTAACTCAGGCTGACAGAGGCACGGGGGCTTCTGCTGAGATATGACCCAAGTCATCCTTGGAGACCCAAGGATGGTCTCCGAGGCCCCTGGATCTGGGCACGAATGGGGAACCTGCAGGCTGTGACAGTGGGCCACCCAGGTCCTCCCAGAGGCCTGCAGACCACACCCGGTCTGGCCAGTGTGGGTCCCCCCCACCCAGCCCCGGTGTCCCCAAGAGCTCTTCCTTCCGGCCTCAGGAGCAGGAAGGGCGGGCTGGGAGCCGCAGGCTGGGGCCTGAATTTCTCATCAGCTCCCAGGTCAGCCTAGGCCAGACGGGCCCCCAGCCAGCCCCCCACCTCCCTCCTGGGTGGACGCCTCCCCCACCCTTCCACTCACCTTCCGAGCATTGTGGGCTTTCCTGGGAACCCCCGCCACTCCGCTCCGGCCTCCCGAGGACACCCCGAATCTCTCCCCGCCAGTGCCCCGGCCCTGTGGCCACACACTTCAGGGTCAGAGCCGGGCTTCCTAAGGTCACGGCTTTGGTGTGGGGACTGGACTGAGGTGGGGACAAGAGTGCAGGGGGACAAAAGTGGCTCTGTCACTTTCACAGGGGCCGTGGGTGGCCCGGCCAGGGGGCCGTGAGGATGCGGAGAAGTCCCTTTCTTTTCCGTTTTGACCCGGCCCCCACGCAGACTCCTCTGCCGAGGGTGGGTGGACGCCCTGGGGTAGCACAGGGCCTCCCTTCCCCGCCACGGGCAGGTGGCATGTGGAGGGCCTGCCACCGGCCCCGGCCCCTCCTCCCTTCCCCAAATGGCGGGCGGCCCGTGGGCTTCCGGAGAAGCCAGCGGATTCGGGGCCCAAAAGCGACGGAACCGGGGCCAGTGCCTTGCAGTGCCCGCCCCGGGTAGGGTGGGACCCCGGAACCCCGGGGAACTCGACTAGGGGAGGCCCCTGTGTCCAGAGACGGTCTCTCTTGGCCTGGGGGGCCCCACCTTCGCCGCAGCCCTCCCGGTGTCCATCCAGGCTGGGGGAGGAGGGGGGAGGCAGAGCCTGAGAGCCAGGCCCCCCACCTGCCCCCGGGCTCCCCTCCCGGGACACCGCCCCAACCAGGAGCCCGGAACTCTGGGGATTTGTGCCCTCTCCCGGCACCTGTGTAAAGACCACCTTGATCCGTGGGTCACCCGTGCCGCAGGATGGGCCCCCGGGCACGGCCACGACATTCTGGGTCTGCCCTGGGCCCCTGCCCTCCCGGCCATGGCACTTTGTCATCCATCAGTGACTGTAAATGACTTGACCACCACCTGCCCCCCGTGACCGGGACGAGACTGCAGGGCAGGGGGCCGAGAGACTGGCCCAGGCCCCGGACGGGCAGACCCACCCCTCCACCGCCTCTCAGAGCGCCCCTCCCACGCGTGGCTAACAGAGGCCACGACAAAAGCCAGGAGAGGTGACCGAAGGCCAGGGCCCGTGCTGGCAGGTGGTGGGGTCGGGCTGTTGACCAGGCGGTCGGCCACACCCAGCCAGCAGAACGGGGGAGCCAGCGAGAACCCCAAGGGCAGGGACCCAACGGGGACGGGGGGGAGGGCCGGGAACGTCCGCCTGCCTGGGAAGGAGGGGTGCTGGGAGCAGAGAGGGCGCGGGACCGGCCAATTCTGTCCAGATGGGGCTGGAGCACTCGGGGCCTGGCCTAGAGCCCCGGCAACTTCCTGCCCGCCCACCCTGCTCCCCACCTCCTCACCCGCTTCCCAGAGAGTCGGTCTCGGTGGGGGGTGGGGGGAGGGGTTGCAGCAACACCCTGTTTAGCCACGGGGAGCGTGGCCAGGGCCTGGGTGGCCGGGGCGGTGGAGACAGAGCCTCGGGTCCGCCCCCACACATGACACCGAGCACCTGCTGTGCCTGGCTGTGGCCAGGTGACAGCACAGGCCTCCCCGGGGCCACACGTCCCCGGGAGGTGGGTCCCGGGGAGGCGCCCAGACCCGGCGAGGTGGGAACCACCCCAAGCTGAGCCGTGAAGGGTGAGGGACTTGGAGGGGGGCAGTGGGCAGAGCGCGGGCAAGGCACAGGGCAGGGTGCCGGGCACAGCACCGAGGTGCCAGGGAGGGGGCGGTTGGGGGGGCGGAGAGGATAGGCGAGCCTGGAGGGCCCCTCGCTGTTCTGATGGCCGGAGGACCAGAAGTTGCTGTGGGAGGCCTCGGAGAACTGTCTGTGCGCTCCCGCCCCAGCCCAAGCCTCCCAGAGGCCCATCGGCCCGTTCTGCCGGGGCTTGGGATCGTGCTTCGTGGAGGGATCTGCCCCAACACCCAGACAGAGCGAGCATGCTGGGCTTACCTATGAGATACTGAGCTCCCCGTCCCGAGGGCTGTGCAAGAGGCGGACAGTGTCGGGCAGAGGAAGGGCAGGCTGAGGGGGCTTCTGGCTCAGGGCCCTGGGCCTCACGAGCCAGGAGGGAACAGCCTTGGGAGGGCGTTGTCACTTCCACGACGTGGGGAAGGCACACCCCAAGCTCCCAGCAAGGCCTCACATTCCGGGCAGGACACTGGGCTTGAGCCCACAGGGGAGGAAACCCCTGTGACTTCCCTAGGAAGGCAGGTTCCGGAAGGGGGCTCCGGCCCTGCCGTCGGGCACGTCCCACACCTCCCTCCCCACAGGCTCTTGCAGGTGCCAGGAGAGGGGCTGGATGCCAGATTCCAGGCCCGGCCACCCCGGCCCCCATCTGGGACCCCAGCCCAGAGCCCTCGGGCCCAGCCTGCAACCTGGTTCCAGCCTCAGGGGGCGGCGAATTCAGGGAATCCTGTCCTAGGAGCTTGAGCAGGAAGTGGGGGTGGGGGAGCAGCCGCGGGCTGGGTCCCAGCCCAGGGGCCCGGGGGCCGGGGGGCCGGGGGGCCGGGGGGCCAGGGGCTGCCTGCCCGTCTAGTTCAGCCACAGCTGCAGCCTGCGCCGGGCTGCTGAGTCATGGGGCTGCTGTCTCCGGGCCAGGACCAAGGCGGGAGAGGCAGTGAGACCGGACACCCCGGCACCTCGAGAGCAGGCAGGGCCCCCGGGGACCGCGGGGGGCCGGTCTGTACCTTAGCCCTCCCGCACCCCCGTCCCGGCCGCCACCCCTGAGTCCTGCAGGTGCCGGCTCCCAGCTTTCACCCGCGGCCGGTGTGGCCCTCGGCACAGCTCTGGCGGAAGCTCGTGTGTGTGCACCATGCACGCACCCACGCACACACGCGTGCATGAACACACACGCGGGCCGAGCCCCTCAGCCCCTCTGTTGGTCACCCTCCCTGGAGCCGACCTGAACAGTCCCGGCCCCTGGTGGCCCCTTCTGCACGAGTCTTCACGAAGCACCTACCATGCGCCCGGCCCTGGCCTAGCAGCTGCGACGAGCCCCGCCCTCAAGGAGCTGACCATCTGCAGTGGACAGAGACACAAAAGGAGACGGGGCGGCAAAACGGTGATAGGGGCCAAGGACAGGGCAGCGGATAGGTCACGGGCCTGCCGGGATGGGGGTGGTACCTGAGAGGGGCACTTATGTAAATGCTTAAAGGACGGCAGAGGCAGCCTGAAGCTCACAGAGCGGAGAGCCTGCCTCACGGGCAGCAGGTGCAAAGGCCCCGTGGCAGGGCTGAGCCTGCACGGAAGGCCCATAAGACAGAGCCGATCAAGCAGGGGCAGCAAGGAAGACGTGCCTGGATTGTGATGGGCATCAGGGCCACGACGGTGACCCTGGCCTTGGCGCTGAGGGCGTGGGGAGCCCTTATATTAAGCCCTTCTCCTGAGGTCTTAGAGTGGCTATGGGGCCGCAGGTGAGAGGCGGCCGTGGCATGCGGCGGGTTGCTGGTGGCTCAGCCCAGGGCAACGGCTATGGCGGGCAGGAAGGAGGCTCAGATTCGAGATGGATTTGCTGGGCCCTGAATATGTCCAGCCTTGACCACGCTGGTGCCTCTGGGGTTGGTTCACATGAGAGATCCGAGAGCAAGGAGCCGGGAGGCCCCGGGATCTCTGACCTGACCCTTTACCTAAGCAGGGATCTCGGACAGGAGCGGCCTGGGAGAGACGTCGGGCCCAGAGAGGACTCACTGAGTCCCGGACGCCTTGACGTCTTGCAGAGGCGGCCCAGCAGGCAGGAGGCCTGTGTGCGGTGCTGGACGCAGGTGCTGCCCGGCCTGGGCCCGGAGGACAGGGGACAGCACCTCCCAGGAGAGACGGGGGTGGGGGCTGTGGCCACGGGGCAAAGTCAAGGGAGGGCTTCGTTCGTTTTGCCGTTCGTGATGGGGAGTCTGCTGGTGGAGGGAGGGGCATGCCGGTGACCTGGGGAGAGGGGAGAGAGCTAAGCTGGCTGGTGTTGTCCGCGGGGCGGCCTCGGACAGCGGCTGGACAGCCCGAGGACAGGCCAGGGCAGAGGACCCCTCTCCCCCGGGTCCTCGAGATGCAGACGGAGAAGGGCACGCAGAGCTCTGGGGGAGGCGGCAGACCGTGGGAGGTGAGTGGGCCAGCAGGGTGCGAGCCGGCAGCGTTCTGGGGGACCCCCGGGCCTGATGCGGGCGGACTGTCCCGGGTCTGCAGCGGCCGGGGAGCAGGGGACACAGCGTGTGGCTTAGCCAAGCGGCCAGGGGGACAGGTGTCGGGCAGAAGCGATCCTTCCTGGTGGCAAGGGGGTGGGGAAGGTGAGAGACGGCCGAAGGACACAAAGTGCTCTGTCGGGGGCCAGTGGTCTCTGGGGTCGAGGGCATGTCGGGGGCGGGGTCACAGGAGGCCCACCCCACCTGCGGGGCAGCCCAGTCCCCAGAATAAAGGAGGAAGAAGCCTTTAGCAAGAGGGGAGGGTCATCCCTCAAGGCTTGACTGTGAGCCCCGGGCCAAGGAGGGGCCAGTGGGAGCAGGAAGGCAGGTGCAGGGGCCACGTGGAAGGGCCACTGCAGAGCACAGCCTTGGCCACGGCCCCCAGAAGGCCACTTCCCGGAGCAGAGCCCACCGGCCACGTGACTCTCCCAGAGCCCCACCAACAGGCTCCCTGCGTGGCCGCCCCCAGGAGCAGGCTCCGTGGACACGTTTCCACAAGACAGCCCCAAGACCTGTGTGGAATAAAAACAAGCGAGTGGAGAGCCCCAGCGTCTCCCGTTACCATTAATGCTAAGACCTGCCGCGGAGGGAGTCTGTCCACGTGCGCCCGTCGGTGCCTTCGAGTACAGCCGCAGGGGGAAAAGCCGGGTGACCTGGGAGGGGAGAGGAGCCGGGGTGAGGCGGCCGGTCCAAGGGGACAACTCTCTGAAACGTCTTGGCGTTTGGGGGCAGCACTTAGACCACACGCACCTTGCAAGCGGGCCGGCTGGAAAACGAGACCACAAGAACCCCCAGCCGGGCCGGGCCGTGGACTGGGGAGGGGGCTCGGCCGGCGGGGCCGGGCAGGTGGGGTTGGGTGCACGGGCCCCAGCCTGTGGGCCCAGGCTGAGCGGGGACAGGGAGCGCGGCCTGAGAGAGGGGGGCAGAGAGAACGCTCTGGGCCGTGGGTGTGGCCGGAGCTGGGGGACAGGGAACTGGTCAGAGGCAGCTGTGAGGTGCTGGGAACCTGGGGGACACCCTGGGGCCTTCTCCTTCTTTCATGGGCCTGAGGGACTGTCCAGGGGAGCCAGGCCCTGCCCCCCAGGAGACCCAAGCACATGCACGGGACCTCCATTGTCAGACGGGCCCCTTCAGCTGCCCCATGCAGCTGTCCCCTCCCCGTTGGGCCCAGAGTCAGCCGGCCGGTGAGGGGTCACGGATGGCCTGTCCCTGCTTTCAGGGAGGCAGATGTTGAGGAAGCCAACAATGCCAGCGGCGCCCGGGGCAGAAGAAGGAGAAGGATCTGATCTGTGGGCTCTGCGGAGGGGTGGACTATTCCAGGAAGTGGGACCGGCTGGTGCAAAGGTCCTGAGGCAGGGAGGGTTGTGGCACATCCAAGGAACCGGAAGAAGCCAGCCTGGGGCATGAAGGGGCAGTGACTGAGGTGGGACACAGGGCCCAGACCGTGAGGGGCCCTGTGGCCAAGGCGGGGCCGTGTCTCCATTCCGAGGGCAGTAGGGAGACCTCCAGGGGCTGCGCTTAGGGCCAAGACGGGCTGTGAGGACGGAGGCGAGGCCTGTTGGCCATGGAGAGCAGCAGGGAGGGTGAGCCGAGCCTGGAGGGGGCACCGCTAGGTGGCCCGGAGGCTGGCGGGCTTAGGGCTCCCGTACGCCAGGCCCCGGCCGAGGGCCCCCCCCCCCGGGTGGGGGTGTGGGGGTGGCCAGGCCTGACCAGAAGCGGCCGGTGGCAGAAAGCACACGGCCAGCACAGCCACCGGCAGCCCCTGCCCACCTGCCAGCCGTCGCCGGGCGGGCTATCACCCTCCCGCCGGCCTGGGGTCCGGCCGAGGCACCCCGCCCCCCCGCCCCGCCGCTGGCTCCAGGTACGAAGTGTCCTGCCCGGCGTCCCCCTGGCTTCCTGGACTCTGGGGCTCGTCAGAGGGGCAGCGCAGGGGGGAGGCGGGGGAGAATCAAACGCAGGTGGGGCGTTTGCACCGCCAACATAAACACGGCCTCTCGCTTCCAGCCCCCGTTTCCAGCCTGCCCTACATTCCCGCTGGCCCGGCCCCCGAGCAGGGCGGCTCTGTCGGCCCGGCCCAGGGCTGCCGGACGTGGGCAGGGCGGGCGGCGGCCCCTGCTTGGCCTCCGCTGCCGGGACCCCCCGGAGGCCCCGCTAGGGGCTGGCCGGCCCGGCAGGGAGGCCCGAGCCCCACCCGGGGTCTCCCCCAGCCCACCGCCCAGGCCCCCCTTCCGGGTCCCCCTGACTCTGCCCCGACCCCCCCCCCCCCCGCGCCGGGAGCCTTCTCCTCCCTGAAGCGTTGCTGTAAGCCGGCCGCGGAGGCCTCAGTGGGGCTTGCTGGGGCCGTGGATGTGTCGTCCCCGACGAAGGCGCGGGGGGAGGGCAGGGGACTGCGTGTCCGGGAGGACGGACTGTGTCGACGAACAGCACAGCGCACACAAACTCTGCAGGGCTTTTCGTCCGGGGGGGGGGGGGGGGGGAGGGGGGACAGGAAGTAAAACCCATGAGAAACAGGCCGGTGGTGTGGGCATGAGCTTTGGAGGAAAGGAAAGGTAGACGGGGGCCGGGGCCTGGGGGGCAGCTCTCTGCATGCAGGACAGAACCCAGGGAGGCTTCGTGGAGGAGATGGCAGAACGGGGACGAGCTGAGGGCACGAGCCACGTGGGGTCCCAGGAGGATGTTCCTCACGGCCAGGAGGGAGGGGGCGGGAGCGGGGCCAGACAGGGGGCTCCGAGGCCGGGGCCGGCAGGGCGGGCGATGGGCTCGGACCACACAGTGGGACAGAGGACAGGCTTCCCCCGGGTGGGAGCAGAAGAACGCATCCCTCGGGCCGCGGGGGCCAAGGGCAGAGCACGCTGGCCTTGTCCCGGTGAGCTGGTCCCCGCTCCCCTCGAGGCCTCTTCTGCTGGGCCCGGGGACGGAGCTTCCGAGGACGGAGCTCCACCTCCAGAAAGAACAGCCCTGCCACGTAGGAATGACCCAGAGCAAAGCGCGTTGTTAGGCCGCCATTATTAGGGTCTTCGCGCAGATGACAAGGTAGGTTGGGGCGTAACGAACATCGTGTATAAGAAGGTCTTCGTGCGCAGAGGGGAAAAGGAAGACCACTCAGTAAAGTTCGGTGAGTCGATAGGATCAGCACTGAAACCTTAGTTCAAACTAACTCCCATGCAAATCAAAGGTTTGCGGGTAAAGTACACATCCAAACAAGCGCCAGGAAGAAAGGGCCACCCAAATGTGCACAGAAATCTGGAAGCCGGAAAGGGGAAGAGGGATAACGCCCACTGCGTGAAAAAGCAAACAGATAAATAAGACTTTTGTACGGCAAGACGAAACATAATATTCACGACTGCCACAAACTGATTCACCACGCAAACGGCACACTAGGGAAAGCCGGTCGGGATGTACGTGTCAAAGGACAGACTTCCTTAATATACAAAGAGCGCTTACAAATCAATGACAATGGAAAGGCCTGAGAGCAGTAGCGGCAGTGCTCCTGGCCCCTGCTCCAGAGACAGAGCAAGCCCTGGGTTTGGGGGACCTCTGTCCCTCCTGCCTGGCACTGGGGCCCCCAGAGAATGTCAGGGGGCCTCGTTCGCTCAGCCAGCAGTATTTGTGAGGCACCGACTTTATCCCACGTGTATCTACCCGGCACCTACTACCTGCCAGGCTCTGGGAGACCCTCTGGGGATACAACAGTGACAGCGTGGTCGAAGGCCCGGCCTCGGGAGCCTTCGGTTGGTGGAAGGGGCCACGAGGAAGTAAACCAACACACTAGGACATTTTGCGGAGGGGAGAGAGGTGTAGACGGAACTGTGAGCAGTGAGATCAGGAGGCTCCTGGCTGGAAAGGTCGGGGAAGTCTGCTCTCAACATTGGAGCTGAGGTTATACGACGTGGTGGCAGAGCGAATAGCACGTTCAAAGGCCCTGGGGCAGGACCAACAGGGGCGTATGTGCTCAGGGTCTGAGAGAAGAGGATCAGGGAGGACTGGGTGAGGGGGCTGCGGAAGATTTGCTTTCACTCCGGGAATTCCGCGGACTGGCTATGACAGTCCCATCCAGCGACGCGGCCGGCCAGGCTGGGGCGTCGGAGAAGGAGAGGCCGGGGGTTGGATTCAGGGCCCCAGCGGGTGGGAGGTACTGAGTGCTGTACTGTGTGAATGTCTGAGCTGGGAGGACAGGGCGGGGGGCAGGCTGGAGCCCGGGTGCCCTCTGGGACCCTGCTGGGCCGAGACCCCGTGAGACCCGTGTGCCGGCGGAGGCGAGGTCCTGGAGTCCCGGCGGGGAGCACGGAGCTGGGGCCTGGAGTTGGGGGTGTCTGTGCAGAGGGACGCCCTAGGGCTGGGTGTGCAGGGTTGCGCCATGATCCTGAGGCCCCCGTCGGCGGACGGCCCGGAGCCCGGCGGTGCTGGGGGTCCCCCCTTCTCCCGCCCCCAGGCAAGCACGTGTCTGTGGGCGGGGAGAAGGACTTTCTCAGAGGCAGGCGACCCGTGCTCCTGCGGCGTGCTCAGCGAGGGCCAGCCAGGCCCAGGCAGGCCTCCGGAAGGGGCCTGGGGAGTGGCCCCGACCAGGCCCTCACCGTCCGGTCACGGTACGCCAAGGACCCGGCCGAGACCCGGCTCAGGCCACCTGCCTCCTCCTTGTGCGCGGCCTCCTCCATCCGCCCTGCAGCGCGAACGGCACAGCAGGCGACGCGAGGGACGGGCTGGGACAGGGGCCCTGGTCCGCGGCCTCCAAAACACTCACCTTAGCAAAGTGCCCACCCATCGAGCCCCCGGTGACACCGGTGCTGGGGCCGAGACGCAGTGGCTGCCGTGTCTCCTGCCTCTCTGGGCCGGTGTTCGCCCAAGCAGAAGGCCTGGGAGACGGCGGGAGGACACGACGCGTGTTGGTGGCCACGAGTCCCTGTTGGAAGACACCTGGCACCTCGCAGAGCCCCCCGCCGAGTGGGGCCCCTGCTGCTCACCCCCTGTGTCGCGCTGTCCCAGCAGCACCGCCAGCTGTGGCCCGGCGCTCACCTCCTTGGCACGTGCAAAGGCCCAGGGGCCTCGAGGTCCCGCTAGACACACTCACACCCTCGGCAGCTCAGGGCACGATTTGGTGGGTGGAGAAGTGTGTAAAATCACACCCGAGCGGCCCACGCATCCCCCGACACAGTCTCCCGTGCTCCGTAAAGCCCGGTGTGGGTGTGCGTGCACGCGCGTGTGCACACACACGCGCCGACCCGCCTGCGCCGGAATCCTGGCTCAGCCTCAGTCCGCACAGCACACGTGCACGCCTGAACACGCGCTCCCAGGAATCACTGGTCACGAGGCAGCGGGACCCTTCGTCGGAGTTCAGCGGGTGCCGGGCCCTGGTTCCGGGGTCCCGAGCGTGAACCCTTTCAATCCCTGCAGCTTCCCGCCGAGGGGGCTTGTGCCATCGCCCGGAGAAGCGGGCTCAGGCAGCGACCCACCCCAGCCCGCCGCGCTGGGACCCGAACCCAGGCGGCCTGTCCGGTGCCCGGCCCTCCCCTTGCTCCCGGACCCCGCGCTTATGCGGCACACCTGTATGCACACAGCCACCCCCACCCCCACCCCCGGCCTCCCGCGGCTCCCCTGCACGCCCCCCGGGGCGGCTGGGTGCACGCCCGCTGGCCGCAGGGCGGAAAGGCCCAGCCGAGCGGCTGCCCCGGGGACTGGCAGTAAACCCCAGCAGCTAGAAACACGGTCGGTCTTCCTCCAAGAGCGAAAGCACTAAAACAAAGCCATAAACGCAATTACACCGTCTCCTGCCATAAATTAGGACGTTACGAAGCGCTGTGATCTATTCGCACTCATACCCAGCTCCGTAAGACGGCCCGGCCCCACGGGCCCTCCCGAAAGGGTGATTTACGGGTGCTGTTGTCAGCGGCTTGCCGTGGGGGAGGGGGCTCCCGAGCCCCGAGGAGTCGGGGGCCCAGCGCAGGCCACATGCGCGCTCGGGGCCGGCCGGGCCGCCCGCCGGGCAGGGACACCTCGCACCTCCCCCCTTCCCCTTGGCCCGAGGGTCCCCGGGGGGCTGGGCCCCGTAGCACCCGTCACGTTGATCATGCCAGCGTTCACCGGAGCCCCCCAGCGCTGGCGAGGAAGGGCGGGGGTCCCAGGCGCGTGGAGCCTGATTCTGATGAGCGACACAAACCCACACTGGGCGTCTCGGGGGAAAGAGGTTAGGCGCTGCTCAGGGGGATCGGGAGGGCGGCGAGCTCGGTCGGTGATGTTGGTAAGACCTAACAGTGGGAGTGGCTGGTGCAGACAGCAGGAGCGTCCCCGACGCAGGCCACCATGTTTACGGACCGGCCCGGAGGTCTGGAGTGGACTGAATAAAGAGGGAAGAAGGAGGGGAGGCCAGAAAGCCAAGGGGGACGTGCCGGGGGACCACAGCAGGGACGCGGCTTCTGGGACTGAGGTGGAGCTCGTTGCAGGGGAGAGCTGGCTGACAGGCTACTGCAATCGTCCCAGCCAGGGAGCACGGCGGCCTAGCCTGGGCTGGGCCGTGGCAGGGGAGGGGGGGGTAGGGCTCTCCCCGGCTCCACCGACAGAGACGACGCTGAGCCCGATGCCGAGATTTGCAACCTTCTCCTGAGGCGAGGAAACCGCGGAAGGGACGGGCCGGGCCCAGACAGGTGGAAAGGCCCAGATGGGAGTGCAGGACGCCGTGCGCTCGCAGTGTGCACGTGCCGGTGTGTGTCCCCCGCCCGAGCCTGGCGCGCTCCAGATCCAGAGGGCAGCGGACCACGTCTGTCGCATCAGGGGGCCCTCCTGCTGGCACAGTCAGTGGGGAGAGCTCTGGGCAGGCAGACCCCAACACCTCCGCGTGGACACGGGTGCCCGGCATGTGCGGGAGGGCACAGGGGGCAAAAGTCATAGGTCCCCGTGACCCCCGCCGCCCTCCCTGACCAGGCAGCGGCTTTCTGAGCGAGGGCCAGGGGCCACGCCCACAGGAGCAGGGCACAGGCGTGGCAGTCTACAGGGATAGAGGCCCCGAAAGTCCCGGAGTGGGGACGGGACCACCTGCTCGGTGGCCCCACGGCCCCAGGTGGGGTGTCACCCCCTCGGTCCTTCCTGCGTCCAGCAGGGCCCGTGGTCCCGCTCGGCGTGGCCGGGCTGTGTCATAGGGCGGGCCGGTCGGCATTCACTCCTCAGACCCCGTGTCCCACCCTGTGTTGGGGGCTTCGCATGAGCTCTGTGTGTTTGGAAGGGGTGGCGGGAGACTCTGGGGTGAGACTTTGGGGTGCTGCTGGGGCCCCGGGGCCCTGGACAGGCAAGGCGGGCTTCTGCCCTGAGCTTTCCAGCACAGGGCTCCCTCCTGGCTGGGGGAAGCTACCCCTACCCCGAGTCCCTCCTAGCCCTGCCCCCAGCTGTGGGCCACCACACCCCTTCCTCCAGGAAGCCTCCAGGGACTCGAGGTGCACCTGGACCGCAGCCGCTTCGCCGTCTAATGGGCTCGGCAGTGGTGGGGCCGGGAGAACGGGGACCGTGCAGGTGTCTCAGGTCTGCAGCCGGGGGGGGGGAGGGGAGAAGACGGCCGGCAGCAGCCCCAGGGCCCCCACGTTCCTTGGGCCTTCACTCCCGCACCTCCCTGGTATCTGTGACATGGGAGGGGGAGAGCTGGGGGCCTGCAGGACGGACGGAGGGCAGGTGAAAGGTGAGGTTATGCAGACGGGCTGAGTCCTGGCAGCCATGTCCCCGTGCATGTCCCTGGCGTGTGAGCCAGCGTGGAGCCAGCCGGGGCCCCACACTCCTGCGTGCCTTGAGCCTCGGACCCCCAACTCCCTGCAGCCCACACGGGTCCTGGACAGTCTGCAAACAGGAGGGCCCAAGTGACCTTCGTCCCGGGACCCTACAGACGGCTCTCAGATGTCCCGAGAGCAGGTCCTGCCCCACCTTGAGACCCTGACCGCCCGTGGCCTCAGGGCACCGCGAGCTGCCTCCCAGAGCAGGGGGCTCCCTCCCTCGAGCCCCAGGCCTTGGTGTCCCCCCACCCCCCACCACCCCTTGGCTGTCTCCCACCAGTGCGGCCAGGGCCATCAGCAGATCTGGGGCTGGGATCAAGGCCAGGCAGGTTCTGCAAAAATTTCCCTTGAAAGACTCTTTTTCAAGATTTTCTTTTGAAAACAAATTCATAACCACATCACACAGGAACCCTGTCGCCTCGGGTTTGATCACCAGCCGCCCGGGGCCCTCTCGCTAGCTTTTACTCTAATTGCTTTTTGCTCCTGCGAGGGCCGCGTGCATCGTCTGCTGAGTGGAGACCAGGAACAAGGGCGCTTTTGTCGGCCTTAGTCTTTCAGTCCCTATCAGATTGCAAGGAAGGATGAGGTCCCAGATCCCCAAAACCCATCTGCCCCAGCGGCTCCGGGGCCCGAGCACGGCGGCCTTCCCCTGGGCACCCGCCAGGTGGACGCACCTCTGTGGCCCACGGCAGCTACCCCGGCCCTCTGAGTGCTCATCGCGTCACCTTCCACCGGGTAAGGGGACAAAGTCACCTGTGCCCAAGTGGAGAAGAGAGAGCGCAGGACAAGGCCACCTCAGGGACCGTCTCGCTGGGAAGTGACAGAGTCAGGCCCAAGGCCAGACAGGAGCTACCCGCCCGCCACCCCAGCTCGGGCCCTTCGGAGCCCACCGGCCCGGGCGAGTAAGGCCCCTGCCAAGGGGCTGCTGCATGAGTCCCGGGACCACCCTGATGCCCTGCCCCCAAGCACAAGAGTGTCGGACTCCCTCAGCCTTGAGGGGCAGGGCCTAGGGGCTGGGAAGTACAGGGCAGACTTGGGGTGCTCAGAGCCAGCAGCTGAGCCCAAGGTAGCCCTGGGGGCAGGGAGTGGCACCAAGGCCAGCCACTGAGCTCCAGGAGGGGCACGGCTCCGGGGGAAGGGGCCGGGAGGGCTCTGGAAGGCTTGGCCCCCCCTCCCCACCACCGTTCACCGCACCCCTGCCGGCCCCAGCACGGACCGCAGGACGGTGCCCAGGCGGCCAGGAGAGGCCCGGCCTCCCCCGCCCCTCCCGCATCCCTGCCACACCTCTGTTTCCTCTTTGCCCCAGAACACCCTGTAAAGGCTTCCGTACCCACATGCACACCTGGGGGCTTCGACAGATGTGCACGTGCTGTAGGGTGAAAGCTTATGAAACCACAGATTCTCTTCTGTAATGTACTTGGTCCTTTAATTAATGCCAAACCGATCGATACCCGAGCTGGGGCCAGTTAAGTGCCACTGGGCCACGCCCGGATGTGCCTTGTTCAAAGCCAGTGGTGTGCAGGCCTCGGGGAGCCCAGATGACTTCCCGTGGGCCTCCCAGGGCTCCCGCAGGTAGTGGAACTGAGGGGCCCCGGGGGTCTCGGGCCAGGGAGGGAGGTGGGGTTTGGCTGTGACGGCGAGCAAGCCCCCCCCCCGCCGCGTCGCCTCCTGTCTCGGTCACTGTGAGTGTCCACTCAGCCTTCTGAGCTCAGCCCAGACCCCTGCTCTCACCCCTTCCCAGGACCGGCTGCCTCTGCCCTGACCCCTCCCTGCCTGACATGCGTGTCTTCCCGGCACAGAAGCCCAGGGGTGGGGGCCGCAGGGGTGAAATGGGAGAGGCGGGGGTCCCGGCCGGTGGCCGTGAGCAAGTCGTCTTCTTGGGGCCTCGGTCAGTGGCCTCCAAATGGCTCTACAGAGAACGAGGGTGTTGGACGGTCATCTGGGGGGTGTTCGGGGGGTGGTTGAGCGGAGCGGCCCCAGGCCCCACCGCAGCTGAGCCAGAGAAGCCCCACTCCCCTTCCCCTTCCCTCTACAGCCGGGGCTCCGGCACCAGATTTATCCGGGAGAAGAGGAGATCAGGCCCCTGTCCGGGGACCTTACGCAGGTTACGTCTCAGACCCAGCTCCATCTGAGGGAGGCACCGGCCTCAGCCCCACAGAGCCGGGAGACGGGTCACCCGGGTTTTGCCTCTGGGGAAAGGGCAGGGCCCCTCCCACAGCCCTTCTGATGGAGGGGGGCTGCTGCTGGGACGGGGGTTTCTCCTTCTGGCCCCCGTCTTGGCCTACCTGGTACAGGGTCTCAGGTGAAGGGACTCCTTCAGCTCCTCAGGAGGGACCCCGTCTGCATCTTGTTTCGACCATCCCCTCCCTCCCCTGCCCTCCCCTCCAGCTCCGGGTCTAGGGTGGGCAGGAGGGGGGCGGGCCGCCCTGGGGACCAGCTCCTGGGTCTCCAGCCCTCGGGGGTTTAAGGCCACTTCGCCCCGCAGCCATCTTCCCCGGGGCCGGCCAGCCAGCACCCGGCTCTGCCCGGTCCCGGGGAAGTGGGCCCCGGGCGGCCCAGGACGGAGCCCTCAGGTAGAACTGCGCTCCTCCTCTCCCGTCCCCACCGCTCCCGGTGCTCCCGGTGCTCCCGGTACCCCAGGCAGCGGAAGGAAGGCCTGATTTCTTCTCTGATGGAGCACCGGGAAGGAATCACCCTCAAGGGCACCGTGACCCCAGACCCTGGCCCACACCCGGACCCCACGGGCCCACGGCTCACCGGCTCGGCACGCCTCCTGGCCTACTCCCTGCGGGCAGGACCCAACCCAGGGCCCACCGGGACTCCCTGCGCCGCCCCAGCCTGGCCCCCGACCCTGCACTCCTGGCTGGCTACCCAGCAGCCCCTGCCGGGGAAGCGCTCGCTGGCCCCGGGCCGTGCTGCGCCCGCATTCGCTTCCGGTTTCATGGGGTGGCCCTGTCTTGTCCACCAGGGGCAGCCCCAGTGCCCAGAGCAGAACAGACTACTGAAACAGAGCGTCGGGCCACGTGGCCAGAAAGAGCGCCGGGGACCCTGGCCTGACCCCTGGGGGGGTCGGTGCACACGGGGTCCTGATCTTCTGGCTCAGCAGGAAGACGGTGGTGCCGTCGGTAGGGGGGCAGAGGGGTCAGGCGGAGGGCGGACCCCACCCCGTGACCCTCGAGCCCCTCCCAGGGCTCCACTTTCTGGAGAAGGGGCGGGAGGGGCCTCTTGCACAAGTGCAGACACACGCGCGGGGGCGGGGGGGGGGGGGGGGCCCGGACACACGTGGGCTCGTTCCGCGCGCACACGGGCATGACCGGGGCCCGGGCGCATTTGCACGAAGGCACCTCCCGCCCCCGGGCTTCTCGGAGCCCGGGGCCCCGAGGCCACGTGCACACCTGGGCTGCCCCCACCGGCCTCACCTCTGCTCCCGTCTCCACAGGTGGCGCAGCTGGACCAGAGGCTGGTGCTCATCACGGACATGCTTCAGCAGCTGCTGTCCCTGCACCACGGCGGCCCCCCGGGGAGCCGCCCCCCCAGCGGCGGCGGGGCTCAGGTGCAGCCCTGCGGCCCCACCAACCCTGAGCTCTTCCTGCCGGGCAACGCCCTGCCCACCTACGAGCAGCTGACTGTGCCCCGCAGGGGCCCCGAGGAGGGGTCCTGATGGGGGCTCGGGGCCCCAGGCCTTCGAGGGAAGGCCCGGAGGAGCCCCGGGCGGCCGGGCCCACCTCCCACCCAGCAGCGGCCCCCTGGGTCACCGGCCCCTCCCTCGCAGGCCCCAGACCCCCGCCGTGAGCCACGCTGCCCCGAGAGCCTGCTCTTAAAGGGTCCCTGAGGCCGCCTCTCCCCAGCCAGCGGGTACTAGAACTTGGCTGGGTTCGGGGGCCCCTCTCGGCTCTGAGACCATACCGTGGACCCCACATCACTCGTGTGGCAGTTGGGACACAGTGGCAGGGCTCAGGCTGGACACCCGAGGCACTGGGTCCATCCCACGAACGGCCAAGAGACAGCACAGGGAGTGCAGGCCCACCCTGGTAGGCCCTAGGGGGCTTCCTGAGAGGAGACAGAGGGGCAGCCTGGACAGGGTCTGGGGGTACCACACCCTCAGACTCGAACCCAGGACCCCTGGAGAAGGCAGGCAGGGCAGGGCAGGCCCAGCCCATGCCAACTCAAGGATGCCCATGACGGAGGCCCCGGAGCCCCGCTCAGCAGGCCCCAGGCCTGGGCCACGGCTTCCGGCAGGAGGGACCAGCCCACCGCGGTCCCCAGAGTGCTCCCCTGGGGGTGGAATGTCCCCCACTTTGGACTGGCAGCTTCTCCCGCTCACTCCCTGCCCCGCGTGCGGCCCCCGCCTCAGCTCCCCGCCAGGTCCGATCAGCTGGAAAGAGGCACAGAACCGTCGTGTCCCCTGGCCGGCTGCTGGGCGAGGAGTTGCGTGAGGCTGTCACGGTCCGAGCATGGGACAGGGGCTCCTCCCGGGCGTCACGTCTCACAGAAATCAGAATAATTTAAGGTGATTTGGAATCTGTGTTTTAATGAGTTTCACAGTATGATTTTGACTCTTAATTGTGACGCTTTTCCTAATAAACGTGGAGTCACGAAATCTGTCTGGGCCCTGCGCTCGCCTGGATTCCTGAGGGAGCGACCCATCCTTGGAACACGCCTGTCCTCCTGGGGAGCACCCTGGGCCCGTCTGCCCTGCCCCAGGGAAGGAGAAGAGGCCCGGAGCCAGCCCGCTGGCAGGAGGGTCCCTCCCAGTGACCCACAGGCACCTTGAGCCCAGGCCATTACTGCCCCGTCCCCATAGCCAGCACCGAGGTCAGCTTTGTCCACACCAGCTGAGCAGAGGGAAGGAAACATGGCCTGCCATCCAGGCCTTGCCCCTTTGCTGTTGGCACCTTTGCTGGAATGTTCTTCCCACCCTCACCTCCTTGTATTGAAATCGCTTCTTCGGTCCGGGGCCCAGCTCACAGCCCCCTCCTGCTCTCTCTGGAAGCCCCTCAAGGGAAGCAGCCCCTCCAGGCCTTGTGACTCCTCCAAGGGACAGGGGTGATGGGTGAGGTCATTGTCCTCAGACACGCACAGGGTTGGAGCTCAGGGACCGTGTCCTCCAGGCCCACGGCCCACACACCAGCTGTCATTTCTTGGGCCACAAGGCTTGGTGTGGACAGGACAGCGCCCAGCCCTCCCCTGCGCGCCTACCTGGGCCACCCCACCTCCCGGTCCAGCTGTCTTCGCCTCCTGCCCGGTGGACAGGATCCCCCCAGTCCCCTTACAGGTAGGTGCCCAGGTGGCTGCTAAATAGGAACTCGCGGTCTGTGTCACAGAGGAGGGGGCCAGTGTTGAGAGAGCTCGCAGAGGCTGTGGATCCCGTCAAAGGCTGCAGCCTTGGTTGGCATGGCTCCTGACTGGGGCTGTTGTGGGCACCTGGCGTGGCCAAGATGTGGTCACGGCCTGTCTCCCAGCAGCCCCTGAGCCCCTGGGGAAGGCAGGCACCTTGGTAGGACCCAACCCTCAATCCAGGCCTGGTCGGAGCTGTGGATGCGGGGGTGAGGGGGGCAGAGCCACCCAGGGGAACACTCGTCTGTCCCCCCCCCCCCCCCCCCCCAGGCAGACCGGCCCTGGGCCCAGCTGCACCACGGCAGTGGGCACGTCCGGGCCCACCCTCCCTTTAAGGAGGTCAAGGAGCAGAGACTGGATCCCCACGGCAGGGGGCGGGGTGCAGGGCCCCTGCACAGACATGCCTACCCCCCCTCCAGGCCTTGACTTCCCCATCAGTAACAAGGGGCTCCCTCGGGCCTGTCCAGAGTCAAGCAGGCTGGGGGCACGTGCCAGGGGAGCCCCAGCCCGCCCTCACCCCACCCCAGGGGCGCCCACGGCACTCTGCGTGGCCCCCCAAGCAGTCACCCTCGGCCGGGGTGGGGGGTGAGTCCGCTCCACACACCTGTTCCCCCATCGTCTGGGACGCCCGTGCCCTCCTGTTCTCCTTCCGGCGCCCACCCACGTTCCCAGGCCAGCAGGGCTGGGGGCGGCTGAGAGTCGGGTCTCTGGAAGCCGCTGGAGGCCAGCGTCGGGACAGGCGGCCCAGGTTTCCGATGGAGGGGAAGCTCGGGCCCCTGTGGGAAGGGAGGGCCCCGGGTCCCCGCCTTGCTGCGCCCCAATGGGCCGCTGCCCCCTGGGGGGCTCCCACCGTGGGGACTCGGCATCTGGCCTGACCAGCGCGGGCCAGGGCGGGGGAGGACAGGAGGGGCGGCGCAGGGCCCGTGGCCTCCCCCCCCCCCCACCACCCCTGCACCCACCGGGGGAGGGGCGGGAACAACAATTACTGGAAAGGCAAAAGCTGTTGTTTCCTTGTTGGGTAAACATTTGTGGAAACCCCAGGAAGCGGCCGGCTGGAGAGCAGGGCCCTCCGCGGCGCCCCAGGCCCCCCGGCCCCGGCACCCCGGCCCCCCGGCCCCCCGGCCCCCCGGCCCTCGGTGTGCTGTGGCGGGGCCGCCCATCTGGGCAGGGCACGGCCCCTGCACCCAGCCCGGCTTTGTTTTCCGTATTATCGACTGAACACAAAGTGCCTGAGTGCTTCACTCCTGGACGGGCCATTGCGGCCCTCTCGGGTGTGAAATGCAATTTACCTGAAATAAAGCCCAATTATGGAATTAGCTAATTAAAGCCCGCGGTGGAGGCTGGGCCCGGCCGGCCGGGCGCTCAATGCCCGCCCGGTGCCCGCGGTCTGGGGGAACAGATGGCGCCCCGGCCCGCCGCGCCGGCCGCATTCCTTCACTCTGTCCCCCGATAACTGACTTAGACAGCACACGGCCATCTGGTGTGTGACACATCCTGTGTGCCCCGGACAATGGCCCAGCAGACCTCTCCGGGAGAGGGCCGTCGCCCGGGCAACGGTGGCATGTGCAGCCCAGGCCCACCGGCGGCCCCTCCCCCACCCCTTTGTGGACCTCGAGCACGCGGCTGCCTGGCTCTCGCCGCCGACAATGCCCACGGATATTCGTCCGCAGCCCCCGGCCTTTGTCTCCAAATTGGGCTCCCTTCTCGAGCCCCTCAGCGTCCGATGGGTGCTGGGAGCATCTGCTGGGGTGACAGGGTGGGGGCGGCCGCTCCCCGGGGCCCCCCCCTCCCCGGGCTGGGTCCCCCTCCCCCACGGGCGTGCCCTCTGGAGCCGGGCGGGTGGCACCTCGCAGACGCTGGGCTCTGCCACGGGGGCCGGGCTCCGAGGCCCGTGCGGGCCCCACCCGAGGGTCGCCCAGTCTGGGGGCGGGGGGGGGCGGGGGGCTGGCCTACCACCGAGTGTCTGTGAAATGGGAACCGTGAAGGTGCCCCTCAAAAGGGTGTGGGGGAGGGAGCAAAGACATGTAGGCACTGGGCCCACATCTGGCACACAGTCGGTGCTTAATAAAGGCACCAGACAGACCGCCCGGGAGGTTCCTGGGTGCTGGGCTCGACCTTCTGGATGCACCCCTCCTGCCAGGCCCGCGTGACCCCTCGGAGCAATGTCTCAGCCCCTCCCGCATCCAGCCTCACCCCCCAGGCCGCGGGCGGAAGCCAGAGAGAGCCGTCCTATGCCCCAGGCCGCTCCCGTCCTGCCCAAGCCAGCCCCAGAGGCCCTGTGAGCCACATGGCACGTCCCCCCCCCCCCCCGCCCCGGAGCCCCCGAGTCTCCGGCCAGGCCGGCCCCCACTTATCCCTGTGCCGGGCCCCGAGCCGCCAGCGGGCACAGCACCCCCGCCGGGCTGGGGTCAGGAGCCGTGCCCACGACGTGCCACTGGAGAAGAGGCTTTCCTGGGACTTTGAGACCACAAGGATGGCCGGGCGCTGGGTACTCAGGAAGTGCCAGTTAAATTAAGGGATACAATGAGGGTTTGGAAAGAGGCTGGTGGCACCAGGGGGCTGCAGACATGCCCGGACGTGGGCACGGCTCCACCGGGCCGTGCCATCTGGGGAGTCTGCCGCCCTGTGCCCTGAAGGAGGGGATCAGGCAGGTGTTTTGACTGACGTGGCCGGACAGCTGGGGCGGGGGATGGGTGGCTAGAGGCAGATGTGGCCGGGGCTCCTGGGACGGGGGTGGGCCAGAGACAGCGGCCTGTAAAAGGATCTTCTCTAGCACCAGAGCAGGGGCCACTGTCCCGCCCCATCCGAAGGTCCCTGCGGCCAGGGCACCACCCTTCCCTGCCCGTTCCTCAGGTGCCAGCCGTGTGGCAAGGGGGAGGGGTCCACTCTGAACCCAGGATCCTGCTCTCTCAGCGGGTCCTTCCATGACCTCCTGGGCTCGATTCTGTCGTTTGGCCCTCCCGGCAGCACCCCTGTGAGGCACCAGGGGTGCTGTGGGGGTGCTTGAGGTCTCCCCACATCCTTACCCCCTCCAACAGTCCCCAGCACCCCAGGCACCTTAGTGAGGCAGAAGGTGAGAGAGAGGAAACTGCCCCAGTTGGGCCTCCTGGACACCAGAGAATGCTCAGACCCTCCCTTCCTCTCACTCGGAGCCTCTGTCCCCGAGCCCACCCTGCAGGCACAGCTACACCCACCCCCCCCTCACCTGTCCCCAGGCCCAGGGTTCACACGTGTCTGGGCAGTGGCCCCTCACCCTGAGGAGGGCCCGTCCTGGTGTCTGTCGGGAGCCTGGCCTCCTCCTGCTTCCTGCGTGGGGACCCAGGTTGCAGGAGCAGGGGTGTGGAGACTGAGCTGAGAGCCTGTTGCTTGGCTCCGCGTCCAGGACCCCCACCTGCCCACGACTCTGAAACCCCCGCCCCCTCCTCCTCTCCCGCCCCAGCCCCCTCCCTACCCTGCTCCGCGAAATTTCCCCCTGGTCTCTATAGCCTGTAGGAAGCGTGTGATCTTTGTAACATCAAAGCAGGAGACAAGAGCCGCTTGGATCAATCACGCCGGCCCGCTGCCCCAGGAAGCGGGTAGGAAACGGTAAAACACACCGTGAGGGAGCACCACACCCGGGGTGCTCGGGGGGAGCACGGACCGTGCTGGGGGAGGGAGACACTTGGAACAGAGAAGCCTCCGGGCACACGGGCCCACCCCACCTGGGGCAGCTGGGGAAACCGAGGCCCAGGGCACAGCCGGCCCCACGTGGCACTTGTCTGCGTGAATCTGCACCGGAAAAGCCTCAGAGAAGAGACAGGACTTCAGTGACACAGAAGTCTGTGGCCAGGCTAGGAAGCTGGAGGGCAGCTAAAGCAGGAGCTGACCTTCTCAGATGAGATTGAAAGACCAGAGAGACCAGATCCGAGGACAAGATATAGAAAATTCCTAGTTTGTGCGTGGGTTGAACACAGCTCCTCTGCTGGTCCTCGTCGGCCAAGAAGCCAGGAAGCACTACCACCCGCCCAACGGCCAAGTGCCGGTGGTCCATCAAGGCATGCTCACTGGTTCCAACAAGGCTGCCATTGCTCCTGCCACGCAAGAACATCCCAAGCTCCCCCGCAGATCCTCAAGAAACCGGTACAGGCCTAACTGCTGATTCAATCGACCAACCCCCACTGAATTCATTTTGGTTATTCCTTACTTTTATCCCTCCCCCACCACCCCCTAAACACACACACGGTGCAAGAATGGCCTCCCCTGGGAATGTGAGGGAAAGCAGTGGGGATGCAGGAAAAACTAAAGCTAGGAGCCAGGGATCCTCCTGTTCCCATCCTAGCTCCGCACTGTCTCGCCATGCATCCCTGGGCAGGGCACCCAGCGTCCGTGGACTTCAGCTGGTCGCGGTGGCCCCAGCCCCACAGAGCGGCCAGCAGGACGCGAAGCAGAAAAGAAGGCAGCACAAAAGCCACAGCAGCCTCACGACCAGGCGCCGGCGACAGAGCCCGCGGAGCTCAGGGAGGCGCGTGTCCCCGAACACGGGAACGCACCCTCAGACACCGCAGTAACACGGAACCGTCGCTGGACAGGAGCGTCCGCAGCACGCTTTCGTTGAACAGGAAAGCTGCGGGGCGGCACCTGGCCTAATGCTAGGCAAGGGCCTCATGACTCTCCATCTGGTTCTTCTGGAACGGCCGAAGGAAGCCAGCAGGGGCCCAGGGAGGAGCAGCCCCTCGCGGCAAGGCCAGCACTGGCCTCAAAAGCCTCAGGTGACTGCTCACGGGACACCCCCTGAGGCCAGAGGACCGGCCCCAGGGGCCTGGGGCAGGCGCACGGGGAGCCCTAAGCCCACTCCCAAGAAGGCGGGGCCACAGCCCCTCTGCCAAGGACAATGGGGGTGACAGGTCGGAGATGGATCGCGGGCTCAGGGAGAGGAGGCTCGTGCTGGGAGAGGCCGGCCGGGGTAGGGCTGCCCCAGGCACTTGAGGGGGAGGTGATGCAGAGGCCCTGGCGGATGATGGGCTGGGGCCTGGGCGGGCCGCGGGGACCACAGCATTGCCTGGGAGAAGGGCCGTCCTGGAAGGGGGGGGTGGGGGGTGGGGGGGGGGCGGGCGGGAGGCCGTTCGAGAAAGGCTTTCTGAAGGGAGTTGTCGGGACGGTGGGTAATGTCATTAAGTAATTTCAAAGGGTCTTAATCAAATCCCCTCTCCCGTCCACAGGACTGCGTCAAAAGGCCTTTGGAAAGGAAAAGGAGGCCACAACAATCAACTTGGGCCTTCCACTTGACTGGCCGGCCCTGCGCGCGGGGCCTGTGGGCTCCTGACCCACCTACGCCTCGGCGCCTGACCCGAGGCTGGGCTCCCCGGGCCTCGGGGCGATCCCAAGCAGCCCCGTTCAGGGACAGGTCCGTGGGGGCACGGCTCCCTCCCCACCACCCCCGGGAGAGACCTCAGAGACACCACAGCCACTGAGAACCACCACTTACACAAAGGGAAACCGAGGCTCAGGCCGCTGTCCAATGTTGGGGGAACGGGTTCAGAGCTTCTGAAGCCTGTGAACTCGGGCCAGGAGCACAAGGCCTCCGTACCTCAGTTTCCCCATCGGTCACATGTGGGCGAGACCACGTCCCATCCCACGGAGTTGCATCGGCTGTGAGCGAGGCCACAGGGTAGGTGCTTCCTGAATCTTCTGTGGCGGCTTCTCAGGCCCACAGCGCCCTGAGGTCCCGTCAGCGTCTTTCAGAGCCCACTGTTTTCCCTTTGACCCTCTGCTCAAGGCAAAGACACACACACATCGTCACTGCGTGTCTCCAAACACCCCGAGTCCACAGTCTGGAAAGGGACAGTCCCCTCAGCCATCACCCCACCTCCCTCTTCCCGCCAGGAGGCCACGGGGCAGCACACTCCTCCAGGCAGGTGTGCAGCAGGTGCAGCCCCCGTGTCCAAGCTCACGTGTACCTGGGGCCCCGGGTCACCACCCCTCGGCCATGTGGCCACCGGGGAGCCTCCATGGTGCACCTGCCCGAACCCAGTCCGCACCCCCCACTAAAGGGCACAACTGGGGGCGCCCGGACCCACCCGGCCCGCGGGAGCCCGACTCGCTCTCCAGAGCGCCACCCGGCAGTCCTGGCTCAGCTCCTGGTCGGCCCGCGGGGCGGGGCAGCCCCGGTGCCCCCAAAGGACGCTGCAGGCTCACAGGAAGCAGCTGCAACGCACAGGGCACCTCCTGTCGGGGTCGGACCCAGCTGGCTGGGCCAGCAGGCGGCCAGGTGGGCACGCGCAGTGGGTGGCTGTGGGACGGCCGAATGAGCAAATGAATGCGTGAGTCCGCCGGAGACACTTCTGGACGCGGGCCCCCTGTTGGGGGAAGCAGGCACCCCCGTCCTGACTCATTACCGCCAGGCAGCCCTGAACCTCCTCGCCACCCTGCCTCCCACGAAGCGAGCAAGAAAGAGCCAGCCCTGCCCTCACCTCCTGCGGAACTCCAGCTGCCAGGGGAGGCCAGAGGCCAGCAGGTGGCCGGTCGCAGCCCCCCCCCCCGCCCCCCCGGCACGCGCCAGCAGTCCTCTCCTCCAGCCCCCCCCCGGCCGTCCCCCTGCCACCAGCCTCAAGGTGAAGCAGGCGGAGCCCTGAGAACGCTCCACAATACCCCGCGTGCGTCCGAGCGGCTTCGGTTACCCGGCGCCCGGCTGGCCCAGCCTCCCTCCAGCCCTGCCAAGGCCTGGCAGCACCACCCCAGCAGCCCCTCTCCCTGCCAGCAGCCCTCGAGGCCGGGGGCGCGGGCAGATTGCTTTCCCCCTGTTCCCCTGGGAAAAGGCCTCATTGTGTACCGCCCCCCCGCCCCCAGCCCCGCCTGGCTCCGAGACGCCCGCGCCCCGGGCTCCAAGGTCACCCGGCCTCACAGCATCTACCTGCAGCTCCAGCAAAGCGAATGCCCGCGGCAGACGACAGGCGCGGGCGGCAGGACAGAGCGCCATTCAGCCCGTGCCGAGCGCGCCTGGCCCGACCTGGTGGCCGCCACCCCCGCCTGGGCCCTCCCACGCCCAGGCCCCGGCCTCCAGGAGCCAGTGCTGCTCAGACTGCCTGCTCAGGGGACCACGCCTGGGGACACAGGGACCCAGGGCAGGTGTGAGGGCAGGTGGACGAGCAGGCAAGACCTCTGGGGCCTCACACAGAGCAGGCAGCCCAGAGCGACCCCGGGGACCCTCCACGCTGACCGTTAAAAGACACGGGCCTCCTGCCCGGGCCCAACACAACAGGCAAGGCTTCCTGCCCCCATTTTATAGATGAGGAGCCTGAGGCCAGGACACGTGACCTGCCTGCCCAGGTTTCTGCCCAGGTGAGGAGAGGACTGGGTGGCACGGGGTGTGTCTGACTCCCCAGACCCGCCCCCCGCCCTCGCCCTGCCTCGGGGTCCCCCGTGGACGAGCGGCAGGAGGCGGCGGCCCAAAGGGGAGCAGCCCGAGCAGCCACTACGGGAGGGTGAGACGCTGGAGGGAACGGTGTGGGTGGGTGGGCGGGAGAGGGCCAAGGTCTGCGGGACCCGGCCTGCCGCCCTGGACACAGACTCCCGTGCCCGCGTCACACGTGGGCCAGCAGCGGGGGGACGGGCAGTCCGGGCAGAAGGTCAACACACAAGCTGCGTCAAGGAGAGAAGGCGCTCGCCCCTGCCCTCCCTCTGCTGCGGGACAGGCCCAGCGTGACTTGGGGTCTGTCTCTTATCGCCTTCTCCCCACCCTCAGCCCTGGCCCCTGCGTTTGGGTGCGGCCTGCGACCTCGCAGGCGCCGGCCCCAGGCCCGGCTGACCCCCAAGCAGAAGGAGGTCGTCTCTCTTCCAGTAAGGGTCTCCGGCAGCTCTGTCTTCTGTCCCGTCGGCCGCGTGTGGGCCAGGAAGGAAGCGAGGGACCGAGCGAGCAGGGAAACGGAGCTGTACCCGTGCGTCCTGCCCTCCCGGGTGGCCGAGCCGCACAGCCGCTGGGGGCACTCAGGTTCCACGGCGAGGACCCGGGTTCCAGCACGCCCCCCAGGCCACCCGGGTTCCCGCTCCGGCATCCAGTCCCGGCCAGGGCTCGGCCCAGAGACAGTCCCGCTCTCCGGACGCAGGGCCACGAGTTGCCTCTCAGCTCTTCCGCCCGGCTGGTCACGCTGAAAAGAGCGTCCTGTAGCTAGAGGCATGAATATCGGCTCAACCCACTGCAGGAAGCAGAGACTGGAAACCCAGGGCAGGAGGAGCCCCATTCTCCCCCCCCCCATCTATGCACCGCTGTCCCAGCTGCTCCCACGTGCCCCCCGTGTGGCCACCACCACCTCCACTACCCTCCGGATCGGCCCCTCCTCCCCTTCTCCATTTACCAAACTCCTACTCACTCGACACAGCCCAGGGTCTGGGGCCCCTCCTCCATGAAGCCTTTCTGAAGGGCCAACCAAACGTGGCCCGGGCTTCCCCTCATAGCTCTCGGTGAGCACTGCTTCTGTGTCCCCTACAGACAGCAGCGCCCCCTCAGTTCTAGGGGGTGGGGGGAATGGGGGGGTCGCATGACATAACCGAGAGGGTCCTCAGGCATTTGTCTAGAAACTTCCAATTCGCAGGAGGCCAGCTCAGCTGGGCCCGGGAGCTCCTGAGGACAAGAGCAGGGAACGTGGCCATTCACAACGTTGGGTGCCAGGCTCCAGCGTTTGCTGATGGCTCGGACCTGACCTTGGAGAATGGAAGACGCCCATTAGGAACCACACCCGGAGCCCCTAGGGTTCCACCCCACATGCCTCCCCAGCCCCAAACCCCCCCCTACCCACCTCCCACATCCGGAGAATTTTGAAGGCAGCATCGGGAGAGCGGGTTTCTTAAATTCTCTGTACCCCATCCTCCATGGACACGCCCCCAGAGATTTGGGGGAACAAGGCACTGTGCACCAGGCCCCAGGCACAGACCCAGCACAGACGGGGCCCCGTCCTCACCATCATCATGACTGACTTGACTTTGCTTTGTGGGGCACCTCGCACCTTGTCCGATGAGCCTTGTTCTAGCTTCCAAAGAAGATCTGAACGCCGGGTGCTACCACGTCCCAGGCATCGTACCTCCCGGCACCCTCGTGATGAGGGCAGGAAGGGGTTACCCTAGCCCATTTACACGGCAAAAATGCAAGACCCGGGTGTAGAAATGCCCCACCCAGTCTCACGTGCCCACCCTCCCAGGGACCTGTGCCCCCCCCACAACCTGTGTGGCCCACAGACCAGGACGAGGGTCACTCAGTCACATCGCAGATGGGAGAACCCCTGGTCCCCGGGGCGGATGTCAGCCAGAGCCCCCACTCCTGCCGCCTGGCAGCGGGATGTACGACGCGGGATGCCCCTGCACACCCACACCCTCCCAGTCTGCCTGCCCCCTGTCTGAGAGACTCAGTGTTCCAACACTGGTCCCCCAGTTTCCAAGAAAAGGTGTCGGCAGACTAATTTCCTCTGGAGTGTCGCTGGCCGCTCGACTTAAAGCTTGCTTTTAAGCTGGCGCTGGCGCCCCAGCAGGAAGGTCTGGAGGAGACCGGATCTGACCCTGGGGTTAAGGACATTCTGGCCACTGCTAAAGGGAGATACGTGAGGGTCCCCCAAAATCATGATGCCGCCTAGTACTCACAGCGTTAGGACCCAGCCCTTCCCAGCGTCTTCCTCATACACCCCGACCAGGATCCTAGGCCCGAGCCCCGCCCAGCTGACCCCAGGATGGACAAGCGCCCCTCTCCCCCCTCCCTCGGCCCCAGACCTGCCTCCATCAGGATGCCTCCCCACTACCCTCAGGCTGGGGCAGGGCCCCCTCCACCTGGGAGCAGGTGCCGATGGGGAAGAAGGACAGTAGTCCCAGGTGGACAACACCCTGAACAGGATCGCCAAGAATTCTGCTGGCCCGCCTGGGGAAACTGAGGCCCAGAGACAGCCACGCAGTGTCCTCTGTGCCTCATACCAGCCGTAGGCCTCTGGGGGTACCAGAGTCTGAGCAATGCTGTCTAAAGCACAAGAGACCTCGAGGGGCACCAGGTGAGCCGGGCCCCTCTGCAGGCTCCCTCGGGCCACAGGGCGCCCACCTCGTCTCTCTGCCCATGGCCCTCAGGCACCCTCTCACACATTTCTGAGTTCCCGAGGGTTTGGTCGGGGCAAGGAAAGAAAGATTATGAGCAGTGGCTGGCCTCTGGACCCCAGATCCCCAATTTCGAAAGCAACGAGTCATTGCCAAAGGTGGCCCCTGACTTTTAAGGCCTGTAAAGCATCTGTAAGTCACGGTTATCAGAGATTCGGGGCACTGGGGCGCCTGGGTGGCTCGGTCCCCTAAGCATCCAAGTCTCGACACTAGCTTAAGTCATGATCTTGCTGTGGAGGGATTGAGACCCGCGTCAGTCTCCATGCCGCGCATGGAGCCTGCTTGGGATTCTCTCTCTCTCTCTCTCTCTCTCTCTCTCTCTCCCTCCCTCCCCCTCTGCCCCTCCCCCCCCAAATAAACATTAAAAAAAATATTCCAGGCGTTAAATACCATGGGGAAAATTCCAAAAACTTGCCCAGGTGGCCACTAGGCCAGCTTTCAGTATCTCTGCAATGTAGAACTTCCCAACCCGGCCCCCACCATCCACGCCCACCCAGCCCGCCAGCCGGGATTCTAGAAAGGATCTAGCAGAATTCCCAGAAAACCCTACCCGGGCGGTAGGTAGGCAGAGCAATAAAAGGCCCAGAGGGGCAATTATGGGGGGCAAGCGCCGGGTCTCCCGGGCTCGTGGCGGTAGGGCCCGGCCCGGACAGGGGGGCTCCGGGGCGCCCAGCCTGCCTCCCGCGCAGACCCAGAGCGGCCCAGGCCGCCCCAAGCCTCCCGGTGCCAGGCCGAGGCCTGGGCCGCGAGGGGCCGCGCGGGCCGGGCGGCGGGGGCGGGAGCGGGGTCGGGGGTCCGGCCAGCTTTAATGCGTTGACAAAGCCTCATTTGCAGGTCAATGCCGCGGCACACTCGCCTCTCCCCTCGCCCGGCGCCCTTTGTCCGGCCGCGCCCGCTCCTCGCGCCAGATGGCCGCGGAAATGCTAATTTCGGGCGCCCCCCGCCCCCCGCGTTTAATTGCGCCTTTGCAGATGGGCCGCGAGTGTGCGCTCCATGCAGATGAGCGCGGCCTGGCCGCCGGGGGCCTGCAGGCCGGCTGCCCTGGGGCCGGGAGCCGCGGCCCGGGTGCGGGAGAGGGGGGGCGGGAGGCAGGAGGGGGAGGGGGCCCGAGGAAGAGGGCGAGGGGCGCCCCCCCACCCCCCCCACCCCAGCGCGCAGCCGGGCACGAGCGGGCACCCAGCGGGCCGGGCGCGGGGAGCGCGCTTTTCCCTTTTCATTTCTCCAAAATGGGATCTTAAGTGATTCTGAATGAAAACAAATTGGTCCGCTTTCTTCTCCAAACAGACGCGCGGGGGCGGTGGGGGCTGCGGGGGCGGGGGAGGGGCCGGCGGGGTGGCAGCGGGACCCCTGCCCGCCGGAGGGCCGGCCCTCCCCAGGGCCCTAGCCCCCAGGGGGCACTTGGGGGCGGCCTGGGAAGTCCGGGCAGACACGGGGACTCTTCGCTGCAGCCACGGCTCCCAGGCCCGCTTCAAGCAACCGGAAAGCCACGGACGCCCCTCCCTGGGTTTCAAGCCAGAAAAGGGCCGGCAGGACCCAAGATCGGGGCAGGCCATGGCCCCACACACCCGCTGGGGGTCAGCCTGGCCTCCTGCACTGTCTCCACCCCCGTGTGCAGGCCGGAGACCCCTTGGATGCCCAGCTCCCCACACCGGGCACCTCTGTGCCCAGAGCCAGCTCTGGCCTGACTACACAGAGCCCAGCGGGACTCTGGGACTTGGGAGAGTGGACAGAATGAACCGGCGAGTGAGAGAATGAATGAATGACAGAATGATGGGGCAGGTCCCCGTGTGACCTTCCAGTATTTTAACCACAACCAGAAAAAGCCTGTGCTTCGGCGGGTGATGGGTTTGCCCCACCGGCAGCCGTGAAACACAGTGGACCGGCTTCTGGACCAGCCAGTGCTCCCGACGCATCACTCAGGCCAGAGCCACCATCAGAGGGAAACGACTCCCGTTTGTTCCTCAGCTTTGCTGTTGGGTTTTTGTAACCTGTTCAGGCAAAGGGACGCTCTGTCGGCCGGGCCCGCAGCCGGCCAGCACGGTGAGCTGGTCCAGCTGCCACCAGCCCATTCCTAGAGCACCCCCTCCCCCCCCCCCCTGCTGAGGCCCCTGCCTGGAGTCCCTTCCCCCCAGCCCTGCTTCACTTGCACTCCCTCCCAGATGCCTCGGGCTCCTCAGGGGCCGCTCTTCCCAAACAGTCCCCAGGCGGCTTCCTCACCTGGCTCCTCAGGGGAGCCCCCCACCTTCACCTGCACAGGGTCTGGCCCTCTGGGGGACGTCACAAGGTCTCCTGCTGACAGGCTGGGGCCAGAGGGCTCGCCCCCTGCCCCTTGATATCTGTCCCGACGGCCAAGGATCTGTGCCAACCCAATGATGAGCCGTGGGCAGGGGGCGGGCCGTGGGAAACGCACAGCCAGGATGCACCGTGGAAGTTTCCATGGTCATGAGATGGAAACCGTTTCCTATCAGTGTGGAAATAACAGCTGCCCTCCTCAGACTTCCCCTCTATTTTCTTTCCAGGAAACAGTTCAAACAGGATTTTAATAACCCTTCCAGACAAACATGGTTTCGTCCTAACCCCCTGTAGTCCCGTCATTAACCAGAGACTTCCATCTTGCTCCTGGGATCCAGCAAGAGCCTGGCCGGCTGAGCCCCCCACCCTGGGATCCAGCAAGAGCCTGGCCGGCTGAGCCCCCCACCCCGGCAGTGTCCTGGGACCTGCAGCCTGCCCGGCTCACCAGCCACTGGGACCCATGGCCTTTGCTCGCTCAGTCTGCGCTCTGGGCCCTCCTGTTCCCAGTTCCTGCTGCCAGTGTGCAACAGCAGCGTCCCCCCAAACCCGGAACCTGGACGCATCCAGCCCTCTCCTCACTTGCTGAGACGTAAGCCAGTCTTGTACAGTCACCAGCCGCAAGGAAGCCCTTCTCCGGAAAGTTCATCTGCCCCTCCGCTTCCCCCAGTCATATTATGGGTCTCTGTAACCTCTCATCATGGTTCATATTTTGAAACTAAAATAAAATACGGGTGCCCACCTATATTCACTCTAAAGCTTTAAAATATGTACTAAAATACATACGTGGGACCTAAAGAGTGAATGGGGGTCCCAAACTTGGGTCAAGCCCCAAACTGTCTCCTCCACGGTTCTCTTCAGGTGGGAGAATCTGTCTGAAGGAAATTTTACTTTTTTATATACGTCTGTATTGTTTCCATATTGGGGTTTTTGTTGTGGTTGTTGTTGTTTTACAATGAACGTGTATTTCTACAATCAGGGAAAACACAAAGCTATTTTCATTTTGGAAACTGAAAAAGTAAAAAGCACCAGGCTGCGGGCTGGCCCCACCAGTGGGGGAGCCCCAGCCCTGCACGGGGGTCTGGCGGCAGGACCACCTGAGTCCTGGGGGCGCCTCAGTAAGTAAAGCCCCTTGGACAGACGCCAGGGCAGGCCCACTATGTGCCACATCCCACTCGGGCCTGCCCTCGGTTCCAGCAAAATTCCAAAGTATATTGTTGTCAGGACTATTTTGCAATTACGTGACATTTTTTAAATGCCTGGAGTGTTTTTTCAGCCATTTTCATTAGCTCCTCGTCCCTCGGCCTGTGAGACAGGCCGGCATTTTGCTTGCCATGAAGCAGACTGGCCAAGGCTCAGAGAGGTCCAAAACACCCGCCCGGGTCACACAGCAACACAGAGCAACAAAGCGGCGGGGGCAGGGAGGGAAGGGAGGCTGACCGGGGCCCCAGGACCAGGTCATCTTGCAGAGCTGTGAGCTCTGGCCCCGCTGGGCTTTTATTTGGATTTAGGGATGGCAGAGGTGGGGTTGGGAAAGAGAAGAAAAAGCAGGAGTGTGGTAACGGAAAAAGGAGAGGAGAGCAGAGCCGTGCACAAGAGCTGGAAGCGAGGAGGGCCGACTGCCCGGGTACGGGCCTGGCAGGGTGGCCGCGCAGGGGGCCAGGCCCGGGTTCCAAAGGAGCCTTGGGCCCCGTGCGTGGGGGCATGGGGGCATGGGGGGTGGTGAGACGGCACCTGCAAGGAGAATATCCCGTCCAGGGCAGGGGGGAGGGACCTGAGAGGAGGGGCGGCCCCCAGATGCCGCTGGAGGCCTCTCTGAAATGCAGGACTACTTGGAGCCCGCATTAGTCCTGAGCCCCAGTCACCAGGCCAACCCCCGCCCCAGCTCTCAGACGGAAGCAGGCCGCCGGACAGAGCAGCTCACCGCTGGGCGCCCCCGGTCTCGGGGCAGGAGGCCCAACGTGGAGGCCGAGTGTTACACATGGGAGGTGTCCCCCCAGAGCTCTGTGTTGGGGTCCTACCAGCCATGTCTCAGGATGTGACCTCATTTAGAGAGAGGGCCTTTAAAGAGCAAATTAGGTTAAAATGTGGTCACCAGGGTGGGCCCTCATCCCGTGTGACCGGGGTCCTTGTAAGAAGCGGGGATCAGGACACAGACACGCACAGAGGGGCGACCGGTGAGGACACAGAGGGAGGACGGCCCTCCGCACGCAGGCGAGAGGTCTCGGGAGGCCCCGGCCCTGCCCACGCCTGGACCTCGCTCGGGCTCCGGCCTCCGGTCTGCTCTGTAAGCCACCTGGCGTGTGGGACTTCATCGTAGCAGCGACACGAATCGATCCAGCGTGCACCAAAACCCAGCCGGGCAGAGGGGACGACACCAGTCCGACCCATGCGGCCAGGGTGGGGGGGACAAAGAGACCACACCCCGGGCCTCCCGCAGAAACCCCCACCCCCACCCCGCTTCCGCACCTTTCCTGATTCAGGGCCTTACGCCGCGTCTCGGGCTGCTTCACTTCAGAAGCACCGTCTCAACACCCAGGGACGCATCAGGAAACGGGGGGAGTCCCCCCAGAATGCCATCTTCCAAGGCCAAGACAAAAAAAAAAGCCATGTGCAGAGCCGACGGCCGTGGGCCCCTACCGCTAACTGGGGACAGTGGGAATTGGGGTCTGGCCGGCCGGCTGGGAGGTTTGGCGCCCCAGAGAACCAGGGCCCGGCTGGAGGACGCACGACGGCGCCCTCCCTCCGGCTCGCCGGGGGCTCATTAACCGCCGCGTCCAGTCCAGCTGGAGTCAGCTGATTAGCGCATCGGAGCGGTCCTGGGAGCCCCCCATATCTCTCTTTCCACCCACACATGTTCAATTAAATTTTGCTTTTGTGCCAGCGAGGCCTCTGATGTGCACGTTTCTTGGGAGTTTTCCATGCTTCTTTATGTCCTCGAAACCAAAGTCAGCCACCAAGTTTCAGAAAACAGCCCCCTGGACTGGAGTGGGTAAGAGGAAAGAAAAACACAACACAAAACAAAAGCAGAAGAAACAAAGGGAAAAGCAGTAGCTGCCTTTATCCAGAATCCTCCTGCGAGGAGACAATTCATTCCGATTGAAACGTTTCCATTGTCCGGGGTGCGCAGAACGGGCTTGTCGCATTGGGTAGAAATGCAAATCCCCCTTTTTCCTTTGATTCAAATATTTAAATTTTCAAATATATATGCTGCAACATTGAATGGCAGCTGACCTCACTTACTTTCATAGAAGAAATGCGGAAGCCATGGGGGCGGTTAATCTAGCCAGCAGTGGCCCCCACGGCCCTGGGGGGGCGGGGGAATAATCCTTTCATTCAGACATTTGGCTTAAAAGAATAACAAGGAGGAAAAGCTGGAACATAATTGCATTGCATGGAAAACAGAGAAAGATTTCTCCCTCTCTCTCCCTCTCTCTCTCAAATGCCCTTTCTCTTTTCCTTCCTCAAAGGACAAGGCTCATGACCACAGGCTATTTTCTTGGTGAAGAAATCAGGAGGTTTTTCCTCCGGGATTGTCCCCACGCCCACCCCTCCCCAAGGGATTTTCATGGCTGTCTTGGCTGCCACGGGCTCATTGATTCATTCATTCACTTGCTCAGTAATCTCCAGGGGAAGACCTACCGTGTCCTCCAGGCTCTGGCTGGGCTGGGGTGACCAGACGCCCCAAGCTCAGCTTCCTTCTAGTTCCCTGGGGGGGGGGGGGGCGGGGGGGGGGAGCTCGCGTCCCCACAGAGCCAGCCCTTGGCCCTTGGAGGTACCATCCAAAAAGGATGGGCCGTCGCGGCTAGTTCAGTCCCTCTGCACTCCCCTGGGGCCCCCCGGAGCACCTGAGACCAGGCCTCAGACACGCAGCGGAGGGGGCAGAGGAGGACAGACCCCTCCCCGGGCCGGCGGGGCCAGCGTCTGCCACAGTAGCTGCTGCTAAGTCCCGTTCCCGGGCCCAGGGCTCCCAGAGGACCCCGGCCCAGCCCATCAGCAAGGCTGGGTCTTTAATATTTAAAGAGCTCTCCCGGACATTTCAAGAACTCCCTGACACGATTTTCTGTGATGCGTGTGCTGTCCGGACATCTGTCTTCTGTACCTAATAAAGTCGCCCCGATTCAGAATGAACTCCTCGGCATCGCTTTGAATCCGGGCTCACATATGGTTGGTAATTAGCTGGCTATCTCTTGGAGTTAAATGATTTTTTTTTTTTTTCTCGCCCGTTCGCATCCATAATAGACGCGAACAGAGTTGTGATTGTTCCCTGTTGCGGGACATTCTGCGCCTGAATGAGCGGGTGCTGCTGTGTCGACGCGGATTTGCCATATGGTTGCGCGGAGCCGGGAAGAATGGGCCCCTGTGTGTGCGCCCGGGACGCGGCGGCGCGGGCCGTGCCAGCCAGGCGAGCCGGGTGCCCGACGGCGCAGGAGGAGCGGGCGCCACGGCCAAGGGCGCACCGTCGGCGCGCGGGGTCCCGGCGGGCCCGGCAGGCGGGTCGTGCGCCCGCACAGACGCCGCCGCCGGGGCGCACGGGCCGGGCTCCCAACGCCAGGCGCGCGGCGGACGCGCGGACGGACGCACCGACGGCGCACGGACCGCCGGCCCGCGGCGCCGGGTACCATCGCGCCCGTGCAGGGCTCGGGCCGCGGCGGGGGCCGGCTCTGCGGCTGCCGCGGCCCCATTGTGAGGCCGGCGAGACAATGGGCGGCCTGAGGAGGCACCTGCTCGCCTGAAAGGCCCATAAATCGTCGCCGCGCCCAGCTGCCTTCCCGCCCCTCCCCGCGGACCCCGCGAGCCGAGCGGCCGCGGCCGCGGCCGGAGGGGGAGGCTCCGCCTGCCGCTCCGCGTCCGCCGTCAGCCCGGCCCCGCTGCGCTCCCTCCGGCCCCTCCGTAGAGACCTGCGTCCCAGGGCCGCCGGCCCCTCAGGGGGCCAGCACCCTCCCGCCCGGGCCCCCTCCTGCAGGGCTCCCAGGCATCCGCGCACCCGCCAGACGGCTGCTGGCCCGCCCCGGCTCAGGGTGCTGCTCTGGCTGCCTTGGAACCAAATCCTTGACCTTTTGAACCCCCGCAGTCTGTTCGTAGCGTCGGCGCCCAGGAAAGCACCTTCTGGGGCGCGCCAGGCTCCTCGCTGCTCCCCCCACTCCTGCCGGGCTGCCGTTCTCAGCCCCACTTCGCCAAACGAGGCCCAGCCGGGTCGGGGACCTACCAACCCTTAAACGCAGGACTGACACTCTCCCAGGGCCTGCCACACCCGGCAGCCGTGTCCTGGGGGCCAGGCCCCGTCCCCCCGCGCCTCCTGGCCACCTCCGCTTTCAGAGATGGGGCTGAGGGCTCCACGCTGGGGAACCTGACTTCACAGCTCCTGCCTCCCGCTGCTTGTGTGCGCCCGCCATCAACTCCCCCGGACAAGGAAGACGATCTGCTTGTAGCCCCTGGTCACCTGCGTGGAACCCCGAGCAAAGGGGAGGTGGGGCAAGCTTTTTTCCAAAACACACACTTGTCGGAGCCCAGGCCTGGGGGGGAGGGGGGGGCTTTGAGCACCGATTCCTCCCCTTAACCTGACGCAGCCTCGTATCTCCCCGGATGGTCCATTAAATATCTGTGGTGGCCGCAAATCTCTTCCCTTGGAAGGCGGAAGCGACGGCCAGGGTAGGCAGAAAGGGGCCAAGGGTTGCTACAGGGGCCCTGTTCCCGGGCCCGGCCAGCCTCAGGCGGTCACGGAGATGGGCCGCCACCGGCATGTCGGGAGGGGTGGGGGGGAGAGGTAGGGGTACCTCCTGGCTCTGGACTCCCTCTGTGGCGGCTCTGCCCGCCCCCCCCCTCCCCCGCCCTCCCCCTCCCCGGGCTGGACGGGCGCTGCCCCTCTCTCTCCACGGAGGGGGCTGGGCGAGGGCTCCCGGACGCGTCTGGGCACCACAGTGCTCTTGGCGCACAAGACCAGCCGGTGCTTCCTTCCAGGAAGGGGCGTGCGTTCAGCTACCGGGTCTGTGGCAGCGCCAGCCCCGCGCTGCGGGTGGCCGGCAAGTGCGCGCCCCCAGCCGTGAAGCGCCCCCGCCCTGGAGTCGCGGGCGGAGGTGGCTCGGGCAGCCGGGCGGCCCGCGCATCGCGAGGGCTCCTGGCTGCGGGGAGGCGCTCGCCGCCGGCCGCGCAGGTCGGGTGCCCGGCTCGGCGCCGTTCCATCCTGTGAGGCATCCCCTCCCCAGGGAAG